>NW_028277124.1:9899687-10050625 GCF_059951505.1 Python bivittatus | reverse complement strand
GTGATTGTCAGCATTCATGTTGGAATTAATATGATGGGTGTCGGATATGTGTTACGAACATCTGAAAACTTGCAGGACAAATCATTGGATGCTGGCAGCTGTTTAACGTGATTAATACCATTCATTATATCCAGAAATTGAGGAAATGTATTTTCATACAATTCATCTGGGATTGCTAACAATCACGTGAATACTTTCTCTACTCATCTTCACTTTCCCCCCATAGATATAACGCATATTCTTATATTGTTATCTTTTTTTGATAAATCTGGAAAGCTCATTGAATGAGAATTTACTGTATTTTTTTAATAACTATGTTTTTACGTTCCATTTAAGACTAATGGGAGTTTGCATGGAAAGTTCAATATAGAGGAAAGTGAAGTGCCATATTGGTACTAAACAGCATAACTAAAGGATTCTGCAAGAAGAAAAAGCAAATGTACACGTTCCTATCTCTTCATCAGGAATTATCACTAAAGTGTCATCTCTTCTTCCTCTCATCTTCCAAGAATATGTTGCTTACTTTAGAATGGCCATGGTCTTTTCCTTCACCCCATGAAGCACATAAACATATTTCCTTTTCACAGATACCCAGCTCCTCATTCAACACAGAGCTGCTAACTCTTTAATGGTATTGTCAAATCACTTTTGGTTTGGAGAGTAAGGATGGTGGTAATATCAGTTTTTTTCTTGGAGTTAATATGCCATCTCATGAAAGAAAATGAATGATAATATTTAGGGATATGACTGGTGGAACAATATACTGCTACCGAACTCCCTTTGGCAAACACCAAATTTGTACCCTATTCCTCAAATGCAGGCTTTATGTGCTTCCCTAGATAATTGCTAGGGAATTGCTATTGTCACTCCCATGAAAAGGGTATGTGCTATACTTGAGGAATCCTTGCTCAGTAAAATTAGACCACCACATAAGACAGTTGGCAGAAAGTCATCAGACAGCTTTTTCTTCCATAGAAATAAATAACTTGGGGTTGGTTACTCATGCACACATAATAGCTGCATTTAAAATCCATGTGTGTGGGGGGAGTGTAGCACCACTGATTGAATCAGGCTACAGGCTGCTTCTATACCCCACCCCATTACTACAAGCTTGTTTTTCATATTTTGAATAGTGCATTGCTTCTGAGTTGATTCCAAAGAGATGCTTCAGAGCATGTGAGAATGCACAGATAGCACCTGGCTGCTAGTCTTTAAAGCAGCTTTTCTTCTCCTGGGATCGTTGGGAGTTATTGCATAATCTGGGAAAAGATGCTGTTATAAAGAGTTGCAGATAGGTGTTAAAGCCCAAGCATGATCAAAAACACTTTTTTTTATAAATCAGATCTGAAGTTCGGCACAGCCTAATGATGTAGAACTTTTTGAACATTGTGTGTGTGTGTGTGTACACACACACACACACTTTTTGGATAAAATTTGGATTTGGGAAGAATTATTCTCAAAGCCGAGCACAATGAAATCCTACTTTCTATCCATCTGGATAGAAAGTAAATGGCTGTATTTGGGGCTGCTGTTCAGCAGGATTTAACTTTTATCCTGGTACAGTACTGCTTTGTGCAGTCTTTGTTTTCTCCCAAATAATTGAATGGCTGAACTTATTCCTGTAAAACAATAGGTGGCCTTACTTTGGGATACTTGGCTGTGCTTTGTTTTACCAGGGATTGCAAGTGGTATATCCTTTAGTCTCCATAACTCTTGAGAGGCAAAAACCTTATCCCTGCCACAGTACTGCGGATTGGAAGGTGCGTATTTTGCTTCCCACCAGAGCTTCCATATGCCAGTATTCATTTTTTTTCCCATAGGAAAGTGTGTAACCTCCTCCAGAAAAAGATAAATTTCTAGAGATGCTTCTGATGTCGATGTCACAGTGATCTGGAAAGCCAGAAGGTTGGGTTCACACGGTGTATTTCCATGCTGCCTTTCATTTTCTTCTTGAAGAGTAAAAAGATGCATTCACTCCTGGGGAAGAAAATGCTTTGTAATATTGGGGATCACGTTTTGAGCAATCAATGTTCCTTCATGGCCTAAACATCAACATTTTATCACATTTGAGGCAACTTTGATCTTCCTGCGTATAACCTTATTTTTCTGGCCTAAGTTTTAATTGTTCATTTTATTTCAGAAGCAGGTACATCATATTCAGTGGTCCCAGCCCCACCCCCTGCAATCCTGCCCTCCTGTTGTACAAGTATTTGACAATGACATGTCAGATGTCTGAATTGGCATAGTGAGGGCCTTTCACCTGCAATAAGATTTCAACTAAATGGGTGGGATTTAAGCAGCTTGATTGGTTGCACCAAAAGCTTTATTGGTTGCCTGGTAGCTGTTCTGCTTCCTGGAGTTAATCTTGTAAATGCAGAATCATATTGTGAGACCCACCATTTAGTGATTTGGGGTGGGGGGCAGGGGGAATCCCTGTTAGTTGACCACTTTATCACATTTCCCCATGGGCTTAATTCCCCACCCTTTTCAAAGAGTTAAGGTTATTAAGCTGTGCTTTCTAATAGTACTCAGGGAAAAGCAAAGCAATAAGATATTTTTCAGTATGGAAAAGTAATTTAATTTGTTGCAGATTGCCAATCAGAATGGGGATTTGACAGAATATTTTCTGCTATAGATTGGAAAGTAGATTTAAGCCCTTTAAATAATTTCAGTAAGGGTGGGGGAGTGTCATATATCTGACTTCCAAAAGCTTATGATGTGCCATTGGGAAGTTTGCAAATTTTATTTTTTTATCTTAGTTTTATTATCTTTCATAAGAGAAAAATATATAATTCTTAGTGTATTGTTCTCTTGCCTCAAAGTGAATTTGTGACACTGGAATTTTATGTTTATTTTAAGTGGATTTTTTTTGTTATATTTCATAAGAGTAAAAATTATGATAATGGAGGTTGTGGGAAGAATAGTCTTTCCTAGCTATTTTGTTCAAAATTGTTAATAAAAATATTTGCTTCCCATATTCTTTTCATTTCATTTAGTAATTTGGCAGGGTTAGATATCCATATCATTCTAGAGGAGAATGTATTTTGTATATAAAATTATAAAAAGTAGACACAGAGCTGAACTACTTTACACATTCACAGATTGCCAGAGAAGACCATAGGCCAGCACTGTTGTCAGGATGCAAAGAGGTCACAGCCCCACTTTTTCGCATTTGGTATTTGTGAGAAGGGACTCAGTATATATGTGCATTGCTAGGATATGAGGAACCCTGGTGTGAGTATTGTGTATGTTGCCTGAGGCACTGCAACCAAATGTTGGCCACTTCCTCCCTTCAATACTTGCATGTACACCTTTACAGGGTCAACTCCTCCTTTTCAAAAAAAACATTGTGTGATTCAGATTCACAGTTGGCAAAGCAAGTCTATATCCCCACATAGATCTTTCTTATTCATAGGCATGTCTCGCCCCCAATTTCTAACATGTCCATTTTGCTTGTGCGTGCTAACCTCTTTTCTTACATTCCCACCTCCTTTTCCAATCCCTCAAGGCAGTTAGGCTGGCTGAGAATAACCTTTGTGTAGATGCAGCTACTCTTCAGTCTAGAGCAAGGGCCTTTGTGTGTGTATACCCCAATCTACTACCATTTGTGGTATGTTTGTAAATACTATAACCAAAGGAATTATGATTGAACACACCAGCAAGCTGTCCTTTCCAAGTTAAACTGGTTTTGGCTGTAATTTGGCTGTAATTGGTTCAGTTTAGATTTCACCTGAAAAAGAGTACAGGGTCGGATTTTTGCCAGTATGGCCCACAAATGCCTAAGAGAGAGCCCCAGAAAAAGAATTTTAAAAATCATGACTAGAGATATAGTTGTGTCCGCAGTCATTTTATTTTAGAGTTTTATTTTGCTACATCTTTCTACAACCAGAGTTATAGTTTGTTTGTTTTTTCACTTGACTATAAACTCTAATTTCTAACCCTGATTCTAAACACTAGCCCATTTGATGTGTACAAATAAAAGTTCAGAATCAACTTTTAAAGGGAATTCATTTATAAGTGTTTTTGATGCCCCCCCCGAAAAAATGTATCTGTTTGGTTATCTTTATATAACAGCTAGCAAAATGTAAACATACCATTAACACAGCTGCAGTCCTTGAATTCCATGAATTCGCCTCAATAATACTTAGAAGAGGAAAGGCTCTGAAAAAGCCTCTTTGAAGTGTCTTATATCAATGCTTTTCATATATTTTAGAAACTTTTTCAATAAATAGCAAGACTGTGCACAAGTAATAAGAGTATTAAAATCCATATATCAGACAAGACATACAGCAATCAGTGACAAGAGGACAGCTAAAATAAAACACAACTGCACCATAATAGGTAAGGAAGCAATAACTGCTCCTGACCTTGTTACTTCGGTTGTTATTTGGCCTTGGCCAAATGGCAAAAATGCTGAATTAGCCTTCAGGAGTTCAACTTACTGCATGAAGAGCTTTAAAGAATGTCCTCTTCATGCCTCTTTGAAAAATCTTTAAAGGAAAACAATATTTTCTTACTTGGAAGGACATAAGCAGATGCCAACCATAACATTTCTCCACTTATTTTACCCCAGAGATTTTCAAGGCATGTCAATTCAATATCGGTGTTGATATTTTAACAGGTAATGTGGCTATTCCTCCTTTTCTATTGCTTTGGATCATTCTGAATAAATCTTATCCTTCAATTCTTGCAGTCCAGTAATAGGAGTTATCAAATCTTAGTTGCCTTTCTGCACTAAAACTTTGAAACCATCTTGTTTACTGTCATCCCCACTAGTAGACCAGACCAGGAAATCAATACCTTAGGAACGGTAAAACTACTTTTATTGAGGTTGAATATAATAACAGGATCTTGCAAGTCTTAATTGTACTGTCCCTCCTCCTCTTTCAATTCCAGTGAATTTAGGGAGGCATCTGCTTGAACCACTTCCGAATGTTACTGGTAGTCCTCATTTAATGACCACCCTATTTAATGACTATCCAAACTTATGATAGTGCTAAAAAAGTACCTTTATGACCAGTCCTTGCACTTACAACTGTCGCAGCGTCCCACAGTCATGTGATCGCCATTTGCAAGCTTCACAGCTGGCTTCCGATGAGCAAAGTCAATGAAGAAGCCACCAGTAAGTCATAAGTTGCAGTCACACGATGTTGTGCTTAACTACTGCATCGCTTAGCAATGAAGTTGATGGTCCCAACTGCGGTTATTAAATGACTACCTGTATCTTGTTTCCCTGGACTTAAAAAAATGTTTCAGCCCATTTTGCCAAGATAATGGTTCCTGCATATTTCCATCAAGGTCATCTACATTTATTTATCATACTCCAGCCAGACCTGTGCTGTTGTGTCTTAGCAGCAAGGCACAGGATGATCCAAATATTGTAGGATAATATTTATTAGAGGAAAGAGGGAGAGGAACAATGGTAAAGAAGGAGAAACAGCTACCTTCAATAAACATGGATACATGTACAGTGGGGCAAAAAAGTATTTAGTCAGCCACCAATTGTGCAAGTTCTCCCACTTAAAAAGATGAGAGAGGCCTGTAATTTTCATCATAGGTATACCTCAACTACGAGAGAGAAAATGGGGAAAAAAATCCAGAAAATCACATTGTCTGATTTTTAAAGAATTTATTTGCAAATCATGGTGGAAAATAAGTATTTGGTCACCTACAAACAAGCAAGATGTCTGGCTCTCACAGACCTGTAACTACTTCTTTAAGAGGCTCCTCTGTCCTCCACTCGTTACCTGTAGTAATGACACCTGTTTGACCTTGTTATCAGTATAAAAGACCCCTGTCCACAACCTCAAACAGTCACACTCCAAACTCCATTATGGTCAAGACCAAAGAGCTGTCGAAGGACACCAGAAACAAAATTGTAGACCTGCACCAGGCTGGGAAGACTGAATCTGCAATAGGCAAGCAGCTTGGTGCGAAGAAATCAACTGTGGGAGCAATAATTAGAAAATGGAAGACATACAAGACCACTGATAATATCCCTTGATCTGGGGCTCCACACAAGATCTCACCCCGTGGGGTCAAAATGATTACAAGAACGGTGAGCAAAAATCCCAGAACCACATGGGAGGACCTAGTGAATGACCTGCAGAGAGCTGGGACCAAAGTAACAAAGGCTACCATCAGTAACACACTACACCGCCAGGGACTCAAATCCTGCAGTGCCAGGTGTGTCCCCCTGCTTAAGCCAGTACATGTCTGGGCCCGTCTGAAGTTTGCTAGAGAGCATTTGGATGATCCAGAAGAGGATTGGGAGAATGTCATATGGTCAGATGAAACCAAAGTAGAACGTTTTGGTCTAAACTCAACTCGTCGTGTTTGGAGGAGAGAGAATGCTGAGTTGCATCCAAAGAACACCATACCTACTGTGAAGCATGGGGGTGGAAACATCATGCTTTGGGGCTGTTTGTGTGCAAAGGGACCAGGACGACTGATCTGTGTAAAGGAAAGAATGAATGGGGCCATGTATAATGAGATTTTGAGTGAACACCTCCTTCCATCAGCAAGGGCATTGAAGATGAAACGTGGCTGGGTCTTTCAGCATGACAATGATCCCAAACACACCGCCCGGGCAACGAAGGAGTGGCTTCGTAAGAAGCATTTCAAGGTCCTGGAGTGGCCTAGCCAGTCTACAGATCTCAACCCCATGGAAAACCTTTGGAGGGAGTTGAAAGTCCGTGTTGTCCAGCGACAGCCCCAAAACATCACTGCTCTAGAGGAGATCTGCATGGAGGAATGGGCCAAAATACCAGCAACAGTGTGTGAAAACCTTGTGAAGACTTACAGAAAATGTTTGACCTCTGTCATTGCCAACAAAGGATATATAACAAAGTATTGAGATGAACTTTTGATATTGACCAAATACTTATTTTCCACCATGATTTGCAAATAAATTCTTTAAAAATCAGACAATGTGATTTTCTGAATTTTTTTTCCCATTTTGTCTCTCATAGTTGAGGTATACCTATGATGAAAATTACAGGCCTCTCTCATCTTTTTAAGTGGGAGAACTTGCACAATTGGTGGCTGACTAAATACTTCTTTGCCCCACTGTATGTAAGTGTGCGTGTGTATGTCTGCATTTTATATAAAATTATATAAAATATACTTAAAATTCCCCTCTCACCCCTATGGGTGGTACATGCCTTCCTCAATCTCAGGTCCTCTACCAGAGGCCTGGGAGTTTGAGGGTTCTGCGCAGTATCTTAGCTGTTCCTAGCACTGCACTCTTCTGGACAGAGAGCTCTGATGCTGTTCCTGGGCTCTGTTGGAGCCACTCTCCCAGCTTAAGAGTCACAGCCCCGAGTGCTCCTACCACCACTGGGACCACTTTGGCCTTTACTTTCCACGTCCTCTCCAGTTCCTCCTTCAGGCCCTGGTATTTCTCTAGCTTCTCGTACTCCTTCCTGATGTTGCTGTCACTTGGCAACATTCACCTCGATTGAGAGATATAGATATGGATATAGATATATATGAGAAATCTGCTGTTTATACACTCCATGCATACTCATAGAGGGGAAAGGGACAGATTGAAATCCTTCAAAAGAATTGGCCACAAAGGAATCCCTGGCATGGCAATCGGGTTTGGAAGCTAGTAGTGCAGCAATGGTATTGTAGTTGTGAGGGTCTATGAGGACTTCAGTAACTGTTTCACCTTCTTTCAAAGCTCCATTTCCTCCCTTTCACATGGCAAAACTAGAAGAACTTTCTGCACAAGCACTGTCTGAGTAAAAGCCTTTCTGTCTTGAATAAGGGCTTGCTAAAGAAAAATTAATGGTGTGTCCTCCTATAGCCCTTGCCAAAACTTTGGCAGGCAGACCCAAAAGAGGCTGAGTGGCATTTTCTCCTGTGACATTCGCCAGAGCCTGTTAAGTGCTGCTGGAGAAGCTGTGCTGAGGAAGAGCCTGAAGCAAAGCAGAGCTTAGCATCACCAGGGACATTGATCTCTTCTTGCCCCCTTCACATGCTCGCAGAGTTAGCCCACTTTGATGGAATTATGGAGCTGGAAAGGCCCTGTGGACCACTGAGTCCAACCCTCTGCAGAAGCATTCCAGAGAGACGTCTACCTGGCCTTCACAAACACATCTGCTGAAAGAGAGCCCACTGCCTTCCTGGGAATGCTTCTCTTTGCACTTGCTCTTACCATTTAAAAAAGAATTCTTAACATTAAATCAGATTCTGACTTCCTTTAACTTAAATGCATTAAATCCCACACTCTGGAACGAGTCTTGATCTTTTTCCGTGGGATATCCTTTCCGGTACTGCATGCTATCATATCCCTGCCCAGTTGCTTGTTTTTCTGGTTAATTTTACCAACCAGTTCCTTCAGGAGATTTTGTTTCTAGTCCCCTCATCATCCTTGCTGCTTTCCTCTGAACTTGTTTCAATTTCTCTACATTCTTAAAAGATGGCACCCAGAACTAAAAGCAGTGCGCAGTGGGATCTAGTCAATGCAGAACAGAGTACTGTAGAATGATTACTTCCAATGATCTGGAAATTACGCTTTTATTTATACAGCCTAAAACCCTTTTTTGCAGCCATAACTCACCGCTGGCTCATTTTCAGCTTTCAATCAACAACCTTTCCGACAATTAAAACATGCAAATGCAAAAACTGAAATGATGATGATGGTGGTGCCACGTCCTACCATTGTAGTATAGAAGTGTGACTAGAGATTTCAGCCCATCCTTCCCTCAATCTCACAGGAAATAAAACCAAACTTTTTAATATTAAAATATATAACCCATTTCTCAATCTTAAGTATTAAAATGCAGACATTCATGTGAAAGAATATGCAGTATGCCCAGATCATAATGATATAGCAGCTTGCAAATTAGTTAAAAAAGGAAAGCACCAAGGAAATGCAATTACTTTTATAGACCAAGAGGTGGTGAATGAAGAGCTCACTGGCCAAAATGCTACAGATCACAAGGAAGCAATTCAAAGTATGACACATCTGAAGATTCTAAAGGAAATATTTCTTGATGAACATAACCTGATATAGACATGTAGGCTGAAATCAAACATCCAATTCCATAACTTGTACACACAGCTAAAGAAAAGGAAACTTAACACAAGATAGAAAAGAGAAATAAAAAACCTAACATAAATTCCTACCTGCATGGTAGGTAGGTAGGAATTACGTAGGTAAATTCCTACCTATTTTACAGAAATAAAAGATTTCTTGGAGCAAATGGTCCCCTGATTCAATTTCCTGGTCTTCTCCAGCTTTTTGGAAATTTTCAACAATTAGATAAGCAGGGAAATTCTGTTCATCCAGCCCCTTTTCATGGATTTCTACCCGTTTTACAAAGGACAAAACCTTTTCCATCTCCAGCAGAGGGCAGGACTGAGGGAATCTGACTGTAGAAGAACAATCAGTTGTGGGGATGTGGACTGTGAATCTAAGTCTCCAGCCTGGCATGGAGTTTAAATTCACAATGGATATTAAGAACTTTTAATGGCAAGGACAACCCCCTAGATTTTCATTCTCAGAGTTATTCAATAACCATAGAAAGACAAGAGATTTAATTTTCCAGATTTTCAAAGCTCTACCACTGGGCCTACATTTTGTCCTTGATTTGATTTTGAAATGTGAGTTATGAACATAAAAATCCCTTATGGACACTATTAGAAGTTAATTATTTAACACCTTTTCTATCATGGAGACACTCACTAGTTTTATTGTATTTCCTGCATTAAAGAGCATAAGATGTTAGATTGGAGGTATAATTTCGATCCCTATTTCTATACCAATTTATACTCTAGGATAACTCCAATTTGAAAATATCTGGTAAACCTTTTTTGAAGATTTGGACTACTAACTGTAGTAACAATTTAAATCAGTGTATTGGAAATCAGGTTTTTAAGCCATCTAAGGTAATAGAAGAGGAACTTAAACTGTCTAACATTGTGGAATGACTGTATATCCAGTTAAAGCATCTTCTGCATTTGCAATTAGCCTGGACACACTAGCTGTATTTAAAACTCATGAATTATTATTGGAATATGTTTTAATTACATACAGACATATATCAAAACTTTCTTGGTTAATACTAAGATGGGTTATTAGTCATCTCTGAGAACTCAAATAAGCAGCTAGAATACCCTATACTATTAGTCATCTCTGAGAACTCGAATAAGCAGCTAGAATACCCTATACTATCGAGTCACTGACAAAGGATTATATGTCATGATCTTAAGATTAAACTAATTTAACAAAAGCTTTTTCATTTTTTTAACTCATTAGAAAATTTTTAAAAAGGATTGTTCACCAAGTCTATTATGTGGGAAATAATGTGGATAAGGAACATTTATAAAATATGGGCTTGTTCAATTAATGTTCCATTTTGGTCTGATATTCACAATATTGTTAATAAGTTATTACAAAGATCATTGTTGTAATTGTACCTTTGAATTATATACTAGAAAAATAGAATCTGCCTTGACATGAAGAATTAGAAATGCATCATGCATGAGGGATAGCAAAAAAGATAATTATTTAATGCTAGAAAGACAGTTATTCTGGATTTACAATTTTGAATTATAGGTATGTGTGCACGTATGAAAGGATACCCTATAAATAGAGTGGAAAGGCTGATGAATATTATTTCATATGATCAAAGTTTAATGATCTTCAAAATTTGGCTTATATGAATGAATGAAACTTTTTTCCTCTTTTGATTGTTTTCTATTTCTTTTCTCGTTCTTTTTTACATAAAAAGAAAACATAACTTTTCAAAGATATGTATAGCTTTGCTCTATAAATATTCTCCATAGATATTGGAAAAAAGAGCTAAGGAACAGAAATAAGAGACATCTCAGCCTCCTAATTTTCATACTGAATAAATTTCTGCCCCTGGGTCTTGTCTTTTATGAAAACACTCCTGCTGTATTTATACAGTATGTAGAAGGATATAGAGATGTAATAACAAAACCATCTTAATTTATAATGCTTGCAATGTTCTGTTCAAAAAGCTCTTTTTTTCAATTGCAATTTCAAGATAGCTATTTAAATTAAACTTTGTTTTTCCATCTCACATAAATAATATTACAAATTAGAGTCCATGCACTACAGTTTGCTTTGGACTTTCAGTTTGATAGTGGGCTGGAAAGGAATGCATCTAAGTGGAAATTGTTAGAGAATTTAAATATGGCCTTAGGCCATTCGCTGAATAGGAGAATTAAGTAAGTTCTGGAAGATGTAAAAGTAAGTTCATGACAGTTAGGGGGAGTCTTGAAACCTAAAGGTTAATAGTGAGAACTGTTACTTTTGGTAGCCTGATTTCACGATGGAAAGCATAATGCAATTGCATTTGCATCTTTTTTGGCATAAGACTTGAGATTGCTTTGCACTAGGGGTCCTCCTCTCAGCCTGTTTGTTGGGGAGACACGGCATTTGATCAAATGTTTATGGTTTGCAATTGCAGAATAAATACTGATTGTTTTCCTACCATTATCTGGTTAATTGGGATACCCGCTGGTCAACGAACAAATATTTGGAAATCATTATTTCCGTGACCTTACACAGGTGCAGCTCCCTAATTAAAATTGTTAAATTACCATCATATATGCTTGATCTATACAAGGTACACTGCACATTTCCACTTACTCTAGTGGCTGTGCAGGCAGAAATCCCAGAGGTTCACAATCCATTCACAGCTAGAGGAATGCCCATGCTGTTAACCATGCATACACAGATACACAGTCACAGGGGCAGCCCTTCTCGTGGGTGGAGTGCTTGTTGTATGCGTGCGTGTGTTCCTCATTGTCTGACACATTTGAAATGCAATTTCTGCTTCCTTTGAAGAGAGGTGGATGAACTCTCTGGGTTCCGCTCAGGAAACCTTGGTGTGGTTCTGCCTTGGCCTTGCTTACAGTCAGGATGAGTTTCACAAAAATAATGCACCAGGAAATAGCAGTCCTCATGTTCATTCGGAGAATTCTAAGATAATTAATGTTTTGTCAGCAAGAATAAACTGGAGTGTATCCTGAGGAAACAGCCTTGGCAGGAGTGGATTTGTAGCAAACAATAAGAGGCCTGTGGCTAACAGGCAGCTTTCATTTTCCTCTGGGATATTTTTGGCTCTTTTACCCAAACCGGATGAATGGCCCGGTCTGTGTTTTGGGTGAGAGGCTGACAGTGAAATGAATCTCAGTGTGAAATCACACAGGGCATTTTCAGCATTCTCTTTTTGGCTAGTGTCACAGAAGCTTCCCTTAACCATCAGTGTTATTAGGCACCAAAAAAACAAAAACAAAAACAAAAAAAATGATGCGTTGCCATCTGATGCTTCTGCTACTTGCATGATTATATAATATCATTTAGAAGGAGCAAATAGATTTGCAAAAGCACTCGTTCCTGCTAAGAGGAAAAGGTTGAGCTATAGGTTTTCTCATAAATATCATAGCAGATGACAGCCCCTAGCCAAACTTGGCTTATACTGAAAAAAGCTAAACAGTATCAGGCTGGTTAGTATGCAGATGGGAGACCACCAGAAATTCCCAGGGCTCTGGGCTAGACAAAGCTTTCTACTGTAAAATACTTTGTACAAAGTGTTTTGTCTTTTAAGAAGTCAGAGCGAGTCTGTTCATGGGAAGGAACCACTGAGCCCATAACTTACATAGCAGCAGAGTAGTTCAATGCAATAGTCATTTGTACAAAATAGTTCTGGGCATGAACTGTTCCAGATATGAAACAACCATTTTCAGATGATCCATGCTTGGAGCAGAACACATATGAAAGCTGGAAGTGGGGTATTCTGGCAGAAAAAAAAAAAGCTTTTTTGTATGCTTCACTCTGTTTTAACTGCTGTGATTGGACACTGGCTCTTGGAATTGGGGTGTTATCTTCTGAAGGGCCAGTCTGGCCTGAGGGGTTGATCTTGGTGGAGTTTTGGAGGTACTGAAGGAGCCAGGGAGCCATTCTAGACCTCACTGCTGTGAGAGACTAATGGATGGACAGATGGATGGACAGACCAGAAAATGGAGCGTGAGCTACAAAAGACCCGGGCTCATGCAATGCCCGACTGATGTTTCTGCTGGTGGTAAATATCTGAGGCAATCCACAGCTTCAGTACATGTTTAGTTTTAGTCCTGATTCAGTGTTGTGGGGTAGGTGGTAGGCTTTTTGTGAAATAGAAAAGAGAGCTCCCATTCTCGTTTTTCAAAAGTCTTTTGTTGACTTAAGAAGAATATTTCCACTTCTCCCCAAATAAGGGCTGCTTGTGGGTATTCATTCTACCAATTGGATTTCTGTTTGCATAGCAGCACTGAGAGCACAGTTGGGTGCTTGGTACACATGCACACACTTAAAATAGTTCCTTTTCTATTTCAAAAAGACGTTTCTTTCTCCCACTCTATCCCCTGATTGGGACTAGTTAGGTACATTCTCCAAACAGTCTCCCGCATCAATTTCCCACTAAATAAGCCACACCTGGCAGAGCCAGGTCAGTTAGAGGCCTAACCAGAGGGCAAGGTTGAGGTCTGCTGGTCAATGGTGGGGGAGGCCAACTGCTGAGAAGGCTGCTCCACCTAAGCAGCAAGGGTGCCCCAGCTAGCCCTGGGCACAAGCAGCAGAGGTGGTGGCAGTGTTGACTCTGTTACCAGCCTTGTGGTTGAGGGGAAAGGTCAGGAGGAGGAAGCTGTCCCCTCTGAAATCTGAGTCTTTGACATACAGTAGTAGTGATCTTGTTGTTTCTCAACCCCAGCAACTTTAAGCTGTGTGGACAACTCCCAGAATTCCCCAGCCAGCATACACAGCTTAAAGTTCCTGAGGTTGAGAAACACTGATCTAGAGGCACCAGCAGACAGCCCACCACTCATACAGCAAATATGCTGCAGGCCAAAGGGCACCATGGTATGCAAACACCCGTGCTAGGCTGTCTGTAGTACAGCTCAGCAGGGAAAAGGACCTCAGGCATCTTTCAATCTGAGGGGTGCTTAAACACCTGTTTAGGCATCATCCAGGTATCCTTCCTACTTCTGACAGCACCAGGCAGCCTGTGTTGCCATCAAACAATAAGCAGAACAAGATGAAGGTTGAAGCAGCTGTTAGGGGACGAACAGCAGGATTGTCTGACAGCGATAAGGGCTTTGGGTGACCAGCCATTTAACATGGTGGAGAATGCTGGATCCTGGTGCCTCCTGTACTTGATTGTCCATGAATACCATCTCCCCTCTGGAACCCTCAGCTGGCAGTGGGTGCCCATTATGTATCATTAATACAGGAGGCGGCAAACAGCAGTCCTGATACTACAACCCACTTCACCTCTGACATTTGATCTAGTAAAGCTTGAATGTGCATTTCTTGCCTCTCACTGCACAGTTGTGAGGATGGAATGAGAATAAGGGAATACCTTCAATGCAGAAATTGGGCACAAGGAAGTAGGTGCTGGACATGGTTCACATGACAGATGACGTAAAAGCAAAGCCATGAATCACATGCCTGAGGGTTCGCTGGCTGGCTTCATGGCCACAGACAGTAGGCCCAACATGTAAAGGCAACCAGGTACAGCTTGTTGGCACTGGCTGCATTGCTCACAAACTGAATCTGATGTGGGATAGTCTTGGAGTAGAGATGCCCAACCCAAGTATCAACCTAGATGGCACCAAGGTCCCCACCAGAACTCATATAAGTTTGCTGGTTATTTCCACCAGAGCTCCACCTATCCTGAACACCTCAGGATGTCTCCACCAGTGGAATTCCACCTATCTCATGTTCAGGCATGTGCATAACATAGCAAAGTACTCAGGCATGTTATGCTTGCCAGCCTGCATTGGAGATCTCCTAGTGGAGAGAGCTGCTGGGTGCAAAGAGATCAGGTGGAGGAAAATCTGTTTCCAGCAACAAGTACCTCAGAAAAGGTAAGTAAAAATGTCTAGATAGCTATATTGCAAAATATTTTTTTCTATGTGGTATCAAGGCTGAAATACTGTCTCTGATTATTATGATATCTATGCAAGCTTACTGTAGTAATTATAATATTGACGCCTCTTTGGATCTCTGAGCATCACATCTTGTGATCTGTCCCAAACTTATATCCTCTTCAATAGCTTTTTATGGAAGACTTCTTCAAGGACTGTTTGTGAACTTAGCAACACTGTATTTTTATTTCCTCCATTGGTGGTTGTTTTTAATTATGATGCCTTAAAGTTAAAAAGTAGTTTTTGCATTTTTTCCCTTTTCTTAAGAAAATTACTTTTAAAATATATGTTGTGATTTCCTGGGGTTGATTTCCCTGGTCATGCACTGAAAAGCTATAAGGGCCAAGAGGTACGGTAATACAATGTTATTTTTATCCTCTTTTTTCATTTCTAGTTGCCTTGAAGATACACAGGCTATGGGGTTCCTATCTCTCTCACATGTTTGACTTGGTGGGGAAGATGCCAAAGAAAGCTTCCTCCTGGAAGATAGATGGTGCCAGTAGGAACTACCAAGCAGCTACAGCAAGATAGGAAGGTGCTAAAGAAGGTAATCTATATCTTTATATAAAACATAGATGCATATTTTAAAGAAGAAGATGTCATGTTCCATCAGACAAAAGCATTAAAAATTCCTTTGGTTGCAATACCATGATCAGCTTTACCAGCATAGGACATTCCCTTTTGTCTGTCCCTGATACCTTGGATATTGACAAAAGTACTGGTAGCCTTGTCTGCTTTTGATTTCAGGGAGTTATCCTGGATGCTATCCTATATAGCCTTATAGAGCAGCAATGTCTCCTCAGCATGCAGACTATGTTGAGCTCATGGCTTCCCTGACCACAAGTAAAAGAATATTCTCTGGCCCACCTAATGTCTAGATCACCTGACAGTGATTCTCAACATGTTTTAATTCAGGAAATTAGAAATATGCAATAAGATGAACACCATTCAAGGAGAGTTATTTCCCTTCCCTTGTCAACTAGCCAAATTACCGGGTATGATGTTATCTTGCCACCATGATTGCAAATGCAATACATATATAGTCCAAACAACTTTTTGGACTATATATATACTGAAGCACAGATTGCAAATACCTCTCTTGTTCATCCAGCTACCTCCATAAATCAGGAAGAATCAGGCTTGGTGGATACAGCTGACCTGACTGGATCACAATTACCAAAATGCCATCTTATTCAGTTAAAAAGCCCATCTCCAAGACCCAAGATGGAGCCATCAGGAACAGATAAGAAGTATCAACACCCTAGAAATTCAACCTATTTGGCTAACAAGGATTCACTTCCAAGAAGATATAAAGGAGCGATATAAAATGGTCAAATGTTTCTACTGTGTCCATTTCTATCAATAGTAGGGTAAAAGATATTTCATTCCCTCCACAAGGAGGCATCACAGTTGCTGGAATAGGGAGAACAATCTACTGTATCTTGCATAATAATGCAGAACTTATTAACAAGGAATTTGAATTTGATTCTTGAATAGGATTGGCTCAGACAGACTTCTATTTAGTACCTGACAGGAGAGTAAATACACAAGCATTTTAAATTACTCTCAATCAGTTGAACACATCTATCATGAATATGAAATGAAAATGAAAATGAAAAGCAACAACCTTCTTTTCCTTCCCTAATTAGAGTGCTCTTACTAAAAGCATATTCCACTATTAACTATCATGACTGCTGTCTTTTTGGTTATTATTGTTAAAAATGAAAATGCAGGATTATTATTATTAGTAATAAAATTATACCCTGTATTTCTGCTTATTAAGCACTCAGTAGACTTGTCAACATTGATTCCTGAAGGTCTGAGAAGAGCATTTCCAATAACTTCAACAGAAGTATTTCTATGTCTAACTCCTATTTCTAAGCAAGCTCTCTTGGCCGTTCCTTTAGCCCTCTGACTTGGAAGTCTAAGTAGTTTCTATGGTTTCTTTACTAAGGCATGCTTCCAAGTTAGCCCAACAATCTTTCAGCTTTCACAGCATGCCTGGTCTTGATTCTTTTGTCAGTTATTCAAGACAAAGGGAAATTTTACAAAACAAATCTAATTTCTAAGAGGGTTAGGTAACTTCCAGAGAGGGGAATTCAAACTCACTAATTGATACCTGAAATGGCCGGGCCATGTGTCCTATTGAGGACTTGCAGGTACCTGTTTACTATAACACTGAAACATGGGAGAGGGGCAAGAGAGGGGCAACTTTGGATGGTTGGTAATGTGTGTTTTGATCTGGATGTGTCCTGTCATGTTTTCGGGTCAGGAAAGTAAGTTACAGGAAATAGCATTTGTCACTAAGAAAAATATTTTGAAACCCAATTCCTTGGAACTATGAAAAAAAGAAAGAAAACAAAGAAATAACACCGTGATTCCTGGAGTTCATTTTCAACTGCTTCTTGAGACGCTGAGAAGTTGTTCTGAATATTTCCTATAATCCCCTTCACCAGGACAGATTCTTTCAAGTTTTCCAGTCACTGCTCTTCATCCTATGGATAAAGTTTAGGGTTTCTACCCCCTCTGCAGATGCTCCTTTTCTCAGCAGTGACTACTGACTTTCTCAGTCAGATTTTGACTGAAATACAGAATTGTATTCATTTATCTCAAAGGAATAGTACTTGATGGTCATAAAAACAAAGAACAATTTTCAGTGGAAAGTCCTTATTCAGGTAGCTGTGGATAGTAATTATTTTCTCTGTAAAATTTTTGGCTTTGATTTCTTTTCATGTTCATTGAATATGAAATCAATAGTGCTATTACTAAAAAACAAACAGAAATTCCAGTTTAGCTCTTAAGACTGATATACCAATTTTAAGCAGCATCCCAACCTCAGGTGGTGTTGGAAGTGATGCTGCATAATGAAGTGAAGCTCTACCAGTGAGGTGAACATGTCTACCATTAAGGCCCTCAAGAGACTCCACCAGAGAACAGAATATTATTATTAGAATAATTGTATATTTGTGAAATGAAGCTGTTACAACTACTCTCAAAACCTAATAATACTTTCATTGCAGTCTTCATTGAAGCATTCTTTTTATTAAAAAAAAATAAAGTAGAATATTAAAATTAGGTAACAATTAGGTAGCTAAGTATACTTTTCACACTATTCTTTTGTATGTATTTCAAAGGGGACATTTATTGCTAAATAATAAGGAACTGATAAAGATTCCTTAATTTCCCTGAAAAATTGTTACCGTGACCATATTCAGATTGGTCTGACTGTAATATTTCCATGAATCATGCTGGATTGGTGAGTCAACTTTTCTACAAGTGCTATATCCCAAATCCATGCAGCTGTAGGAGGAGGAATTATATTTAGATTTCAAATGGTAAAAAAGCTCAGGTTTACTGCCCATGAGCAGTAACAATTGTAACAGATTTTTAGCTCAGTTTGGGTAAATTAAATCAAGGGATGAGAGGATTTAAGTACAGGTGGGCTGCTGTTTTTGTTATTTCACTAAAGATACCATACTACAGCTTTTTAATAGGATTGCCACATGTGACAGTATGAGTTTATTATGCTACAATTTATCCAATACATTGCTAAACAATTGTAATTAGTGTGATGCAAGCAAGCAATTCCATATAAATTCAGGTTAATTCAGATTAATGTAATTTCTCTATTGTTTTAAAATTTGACACAAACCAAATGGCATTCCAGTCTTTTTCTGAGACCACAATACTTAAGCCACTTTCCTATATTAATTTTAAGGTCAAGGAGTTGCCCAAGATTTCTGACACTAGTAACTTGTTTGAAATGAAATCAACACTTTTTAAAGTGAAATCAGAGTATGTTTCAATTTCAATCAGTTTATTACAGTTATAGACCAGTACAACTAAAAATGCACATAACATGTCTAATTACAATCTTAGATATTATTATCTAGTAAAGTAAATCAAGTAAAATCTATATCATAATTATAATATGACTGCCTAATGTCATTTATACATGAAGTCAAGCAGCCTATACTGTAATTATTACTCCTTAAATTAAATTATGATATCCTACAATTTTTGATCGTTAACTATAATAAAGGTGATGATAAAATGATAATATCTAAAATTGAAGTGTGTTGGTTATATAAAACTATCTACAACGAGATATTTGTCAGATTCCGATGAATCTTTAATGCTGCTGGACAGAATCTAGCTACCTGCACTGTGACTGTAGTCTGTTCGTCTTTAAGCAGGATCTATAGATAGTCGGTATCAGAGCGGCCTGGATACCTATTAATCATCGGATGAATAAATTTTGTTCAAATGTCTCTATATAAATTTCAATTTATACACTGTCAAATATCTTACCAATGCAAAGAGAGTTCAAAGATGGCTGAAAAAAATCTATGTGGACCGACAGCAATAGGAGTATGGTGAAAAACAAGAACCATGCATTCATATATATCTATCAGAGACAAAATTTTGCCCCTACCATCTGATATTACTGTTTTCACTATCATCTAGGTGGCTCAGAAAATTGTAACAAAAAGTTTGAGTGCAAAACAAATAAAAATCACTTTTGTCCATTCTACATGGCCAACTGAATCATGTTGTAAGCACAGCCAACTCTCTTACCAAAAAACAGACACGCTGTTGGCAGAAATTCCTGGTATTTCCTCAACTATAGTTCTGGGACAGTGAGCTGGCCCATATTATCCAATTTATCATATGCAACTGATTCATGCAGATGGTCCAGCTGGGTAAAGAGCCACTGTTATTGAAGGCTGTGTCAAGAACAGATTTGGAAGCAGAAAGATAAAGCAGTGGTGACGTTATTTTTCCTGCTATAAAACTGTTCAGATTCAAAGACTAAGTGATGATCATGGCTTTTGTTCTAATTTCTAAAATGAGACATGTTGCAATTTTAATGAGTTGGCCATTGTCGTGGTGGAAAAAGGGAGCACACAGGGAAGAATCTCACCATCTCATGACTCTTCTTCCTTTGTCAATAGCTGCCTAAGACAGGACATCGGTAGGCATTTACTGTTTGCAAGTCACCTTGTTGTTCAACCTGGAAGAGGAAACATTGGAAACATTCCTCAGTTCGTCTTCACAAGGTCTTATCCACAGCTGCTGTGTCATGCTTTCTTCCCATCCCAGAGTCAGAAGGAAATCACATTGCCCACCCCATATGTTTTTAACATACAGCTAGAAAGGGCTGTACGGCTGCTGTCCACAGAGCTCTTTCACACAACAATGTAAGGATAGTGACTGGAAGTTTTCTCTGGGTGAACTTTGAACATTACTAACTGTGGGAAAACCCACAACCATTTGCTACCCAGGATGGGACTTGTAAAGTCCAATGTTTTGTCCGATAACTTAAATTAAGATAACTCAATTTTTTCCTGTTTGAAACCCACCCCAGCCAGACTGCAGTCACTAGCATGTGATGGTCTGAGGCCTGGACAACCAGCACTGAATCACTGTAAATGTGGCAGGATTCATGATCTGCCTTCTGATTGTGACTCATAGCTTATCTATGCCTGTACTCATTTCAAAATAGCAAAAAAGTGATCAGCCCCCAAAACACTTGTCACTTGTACTTCTTCATATCAGCTGAGCCCTGTAGGCATAATAAAGGTGGATATACAAAGAAGAATTATTAGTCTTAAAAAAACTTTGATTCAGCATCTGAACCCAGCTTAGTTTCTCAAAGGAGTTCAGATACATAAACAGTTGAGGGATCAATGTTTTCATTCTTGTCAAATAAATGAACCCCTTTCTTAACAGGCTAGATGTTTTATCATAAGAAATATTAGGATGTAGGACTATAGTTCAAGCTGTTGCTACCTTGATCAAAATGGGGGTGCTAGTAGTAGCACCCAGTAGGATTTGCTGATTTCTCATCATATGGCACAGATATTGTGACACTGATCTCAAGAAAAATATTTTTTTATTCAGTAAGCATCTTCCCCTAGAAAGGCAATACAGTGAAACCATCCAGAAAGACTCCACTCATTTTACAGGAGGTTGTAGACTTTTGCCTCTGTCTGATAATCCCATTACTGATCCAAATTTCAATAATCATTTTCCAAAAATTAAGTTTATAGGTGAAATTTCTGATCACTAGTGCAAGTTGTGACAGATGATTTCAGATACTTCTTATAATCATGATCTATGCTTTGGATACAGGTTTTTGTACTATGGTAATGACACAGTGCTGTGCACTATGGTCTGGGGTGTATCTGGCTAGGACTCTAGAACACTGAGTTATGGAAAAGTGATTTAGGAAACAAAAGTGATTTGGGAACAACATACAACCATTGAAAAAGGAGCTGTGAGGAAAAAAAATTGGAACTGGGGATGAAGGTAGTGGGAGGCCTAGATTCATAGGGTGAGTAATATTAGATAACTATTAAGATGCATCTATGAGGTTAAAAAGAAAAATACTGTTTCTCTAAAATGATTTCATTTTTCTCTAAAAATTTTCACATTTAAAATGCTGGTTGGCTGTTTCTTGCTATTGAGGAAAACTGTGACTAGCATATCCTCCTACTTTCTTAACTGCTCATTTACATACATGTATGTGCATTACATATGTGTAAACTGAACACAATACGTAGAATCTTGTAATGTTAAACTGTGGGCACTTAAGAAAATCTGATGGCCCTAAAAGGCCAGAGGCAAAAGCCAACAAAAATAATTGCTCATTATAGAAATACTAAAGAATATTCCAAACTAATATTGAGGGACTAAGAATCACATATTAAACAGATATTAATAAATTGGAGAAATTAAAATCATACCCATTTTGTTTAAGTTTCTCACAGGAGTTGATTCCAGTCCCTTCACCATTTTGGTAGCCCGTTCTGAATTTCTTCCAGTTTTTCATTGTTCTTTTTGACAGAATTGGACACGGTATTCCAGGTGGGGCCTGATCAGGCAAAGTAGGGTGGGACAATCACTTTCCAGGACCCGGACTCTATGCTGTTTCTAATACGCCCCCAAATTTCTTTTTTTAGCAGCTGCAACTCATTCTTAGCCACTGAGGATGCTTCTCACATGCATTGCTGCCATGTGAGCCTGCCCCCATCCTATACTTGTGTTTTTGGCTTTTATTTACCCCCAGATACATTTCTCTCTGTTAAATTCCATCCAGTATGCTTTGGCTCTCTGTTCAAGCTTGTGTAGATCTTTTTTGGATCTTCTCTTCTAAAGTGTTGGCCACTCAATCTTGCAGCTATATCATCTAGCCCAGTGTTTCCCAAACTTGGCAACTTTAAGATGTGTGTACTTCAACTCCCAGAATTCCCGAGTTTGAAAAATACTGATCTAGCCCATATTTTACTCAGGAGGAAAATGTTTGTGGAGAAGAATGATTAAGACATTAAATCTCTAGCACACAATTTAAATTTGCCTAAGAGAGACAAGTAAAATCAAAGTATTTCCTAAAAAGAAAAAAAAAAAAGCTAGTCCTGGAGGTGGGGGAGTGTTGAAGGAGAAAACAAGCCGAGATGGGGGAAAGAAGTGCTAGGCACAGTCGGAGATAAAACTGAAAGTGAACTTCACTAAGGGAAGCTGAGGCGAACTGTCTGGAAGAAGCTTTACAGGAAAGTTTGCAGAGGCTGGTGCTGTGTGAACAGTAAGAAAAAGACATACAGAAGAGCTCATACACATGCATGGATCTCAAACATCTGAGTAAAGGGAATTAAACACGCCGTATCTGGCCTGGAAAAACCCGGGCCACCAGCAGAGGGCAACAAGAACTACAGCCATCTCGTGGTCAATTGAGTTTTGCAGCCTGGTGTAACGTGCGAATGGCGCAGCTCCCGCCCTCTAATTTTGTGCTAATGAAGCAACAGAAGAGCCGGTCTCTCCTGCAGCCGAGCTGGAGTCGGGGCGTTCTTCCCACTGCCGGCAAGCGTCCCATTCATCCCCAGGGCCCGGCCGTTTAAACCTGCAGTGAATTCCACTTCCTAAGGCCTGAAGATGGAGGATGGTGTGTTGTGAATCTCTACTGTTAAAGGAACCGGAGTAAACGCTGGCGCTGTTTCAGCACTGTTATAAACAGGAAACCTGCCGACGGAAGTGCCATACCCCTACCTTTGTTCCGGTGTATGGAAGAGATGAGCAGCCGAGCTACTTTTCCTTACGGGAGGGTGGACATAAATCTTACGGATCAGACTGGCCCTGAGGCTGCTGTTGGGGCGGAGCAAGGTCACCCGCAGGAATTCTGCCAATAGTTGGAAAGCTGCCATACGCAACGCGATGGATTGCAGTTCGTAGGCCTAGCACGCGCCGCTCACGTGTTATTTTTTGTTACGTGCGTGTTTGTTTGTTTTTTTGGTGTGCCTTTGAGTCAGTATCGACTCCTGGCGATTGCCGGGGGCGGGGGGCAGCACAATTATTTTTTCATAATTTTCACTTATGACGAGTACTGCGATTGAGGTAACCGGTTACCTTCTGTATCCGTTCTTACTGCCACAAGTATTTTAATCGACTTTCGAGGTCGTTTCTTTCAAAGGTTCTCCACCCACATCTTCAGCTCCTCGCCCGGAACACAATCATTGCAACGTCCAATAGGAAATCTTGCCATGAGCTGAGGAAGGAGGGAGCTGATGGAAAGGGGGCTTTTCCCCTGCTCCTTTGAGGGGGGCGTTAATGGCAAGTCGCTTTTGGCACGCTCTTCTGCGCATGTGCAAGAGTGCTGCCGGGGGTGGTAATGGTTTCCATTTGGAACGGGGGATGTTCTCCACATTCCGGTCCTGAAGATAAGCAGTGCTTGGGAAAAGGGGGGAAGGGATCTCTCGCTCGCTCGCTTCCTAACGTCTATAAAAACTGCAGTCTCGCTGGCCTCTGAGGCGAAGGGAAGGGGTTGCTTTCGCGAGGCGGTCCCGGCAAAGCAGGAGTGAATTCCAAGGGCGCGCCGCTGCTTGCTGAAGAGGGCATTCCCCCCAGCTAGGAGGTGGGGAAGCCGCGCGCGCTTCTTTGCCGGGAGGGAAATGTTCTTCCTTGGATGGAGCGAGATCCGCCTCTTCCCACCGCCGGCGTTCTTTCCGAACAGAGTTGTGAACGTCGGGACGCACCGGAGGCTGCTGATGCTTGAAATGTGAACTGGGGGGGGGGTGTTAAAAAAGCGCCCTTTTAATTAGGAGTGCCCCGTCCCGGCTTCTTCCCAAGTATAGCTTGTCTGCGGGAACAGAGTGAAGATTCCCTGGTACATCCGTGAGCCATTTCTGCCTTTATTTTCCTACATTCTGCCTTCCTTTCTTCCTGGTCTTATTAGGTCAGTCAGGAAGAACAATGAAGCGGTACGCTTTTGGAAGGAGGAGAGGCCATTATAATACCTGCATTCTTGAGGTATGGAGGGATTTTGCGGGTGCTCTCATGAACAATACTGCTGCTACTGCAGTTTATTGTAGGGTTTCTTTTTCCGTCCAATGCGCTGCTCTGGACCCTTGGAAGAGTTTTCCTTCCTCCGTATTTCTTGGCGTCGGAGGTTAATCTCCATTATAGTCCCGATGCATGTATTCGTTAAATGTTTTCTATAAACCACCTTGCAAACAAATATTTTTATTTTTTGATCGTTATGAAAAAATAGCTAATTTTAACTTACATGAGCTTTTTGTGATTTAGAGATGATCCCTAATTTTTTAAAATTTCACAATGGTCCTATCTGCCTTTTAGTACAGTACCCTTGTAGGCGGTCTTTTTTCCTTTTTTAGAATATAGAATTGTGTTTTATTTGACTGTAAAAAACGAATATTGGACATGCACAGGAGTTTGCAAACATAAAAAATGTGTAAGAACCTCCTGCTCCTCTCGGTGAGCATTTGCCATGCAGTATAAATCACTCATATTCACTCTGTTGGACACTAGATGGGGGTGGGGGGAGCATGTCTCATGAGATAATAGAGATATTGTTCTGCAAGGCAGTTAATACTGTTAAGGTCTTCTAGAATGAGCTCAGCCATCTGTAAATTAGACTCTTGTCCCTCCTGGCTAGACAAGCAGCTAGAGAGGCAGTGATTGCATAGATCCAGGAGGTGATCAGTTCATCCTTGGGAGTGAGGTTAATGCCTCCAGCCTTAAAGGAGGCAGCGGTATGCTCCCTTCTCCAAAAACCACCCCTGGATCCAGCCTAGAGAATTATAATCCAGTCTCCAACGTACTACTTCTTAGAAAGATTGTGGGACTTCAATTACATAGGGCTCTGGATGGTTTTAGACATGAACATGGGATGGAGACCACACTGGTCACACTTTGTGGATGATTGGTGAACCTCTTCTTGTCTGCTAAATCTTTCACTTTCAGTTTGCTACCATCTGCCACAATATCCCTTTGGACTGTCTGTAAGGGTTTGGGGTTGCAGGCACTGCTTTGCAGTGTTTCCATTTCTTCATGAACTGGCACTTGGAATCAGTGTTCTTGAGAGGAGAGGTTGAACCCTTTGGCAGTTCAGTGTGGAGTGCCCCAGAGTTTTTCCTCCTCTCCTACTTTATTTAGCACCTACATGGAAACATTGGCAGAGGTCCTTTGCCACCTTGAGATTAAATATCAGTATGATTCTTAGTTTACCATCTCAACTCAACTTCCACAGGAGATTTGTGGAAATCCCAATCTGGTGCTGGAAGTGGTGAGGGTCTTGATGGGGTGACCCAGAGTGCAACTAAATCACAGCAAGATGAAGCTGCTCTTGGTTCAGAAACATTCTGGTACCATGGATGTTCCATCTGTAACTCTTGATGGTGTAGTCCCCTCTCTGTAATAGTTTGTCCCCCTCAGACATTTCTCTGTCCTTGATGGTATTTTGCAAAATGGGGACAACCATCCTCCTGAGAGCATTCAGATGTGCCTGATAATAGCAATAGTTTTTATTAAATATTTTTATTAATGGTATTGGTTTTATGGCTATTTATTGATATTTTATTGTATTTTCTGCAAGCTTCCCAGAATTGTGAGAATTGGCAGAATACAAATGTTAGCAAATAATAAATAAAGAATTTCTAGTATAAGTTTCCTGAATGTAAGTATCTTGATACCAGGAATAATGGGATGTATTAGAGACGTGATAATATTTAAGAACATGACCCTATCAATATTAAAAAAAATTTAACTACTTAGCATCTAGAAACAAATGGGACAGGGTCAAACGGCTTGTCATGATACTTCTGAGTGAATCAAGCACTGCATTCTTTAGTCATGCAGATCTACAGAAGACTGGTGCAGTCAGAGCCCAAAATTTCACTGGAAACTAAAACCTGCTTCTATTGTATTTTGGAAAATGGCCTGGAACACCAACTTCCCAGCCAGTCAAACTGACCAAACATACTGGATAAACAAGACTAAAAGACCTTGATTCAGTAAACCTCAACTTTCCAAGGCCTGTTATTCACACTTGGCAGAGGGCTGTATCATCATCACTAGTGATACAACCTTGGATAAAATACCAAGAATCACAGAGATGTGACATTTGGTCCCATTATTCATCTTTTACATAATGCATTGGTAGAATTTTTAAATAAGAAAGACTTCTACCCTATCCACCCCCAAACTGGTAAATGGACTAATATCTATACTACTTTATGCAGATGCTGCTGCAATATCGCAGACACTAACAGGCCTTAGAAGAGCTGTGAGATCACTGATACATTTCTGTAAGGAACACTAATTTCAGATAAACTATTTAGCTATGAGTAAAAAAAAAAAGCTAATGTGTTTTCTGAGATTTTTTTTTAAAATGACAGATAATAAAGGAACATTAAATAGAGCAGGTTCTCTATCTGCACTTTGTGCTGCAAGATTTGGGGAGACTAGAATAGGCTGTGGTAGTTCTCAAAGGATTCTTGATACAGAATTACAAATAGAATATAGTAAACTCTTACCCAGAGCACAATAGGGACATTTATCCATTTTTATTTTAAATCAGCATTGTACCTTGACCAAACTACAAGTTGAAAATCCTTTGTAGAACTTTCACACTACTGCAACTCAGTATCTTGCTACCAATAATGCTGGAAGGTAAATTCCAGAAAACCTCTATGCAGAATGAGATTGTGAAGACAGGAGTATTGAATCACAGACTCATGTTTTGCTTTATTGTAATTTATACCAAGATATTTTTAATGAGGTACTAACATCTCTTTTTAGCCCATTTCCTGGACAGATAGAAGCATTTAATGTACAGCTTCTTTTGGTGGATAAAGGTCCTAAAATAACTCTTGCCATTGCTAAGTTTGTAACTATAGAATTTATGCATTACCAAGAGCAAATTAGATTAAACACAATCACAGGCCTTTTTATGATGTGTTATATTGTGTTCTATGTTGTCTGGTCTGTGGCCTATAATAAAGATACTTGACTTGACATTCATGTGGTAGTTGTCATCTTTTGTCATTGCTTCACTTTCTTTGTCCACATCTGTCCTGTGTGTCTAGAATCCTTTTGCCCAAAGAACTGAATGTTCACTTACAAAACACACTCCTTTTTCTGTTTCTAAGTATGATAATTTTTTGGAAGAGTGGTATTATAAAAGACTACACGCTCTTGGTGCATGTGCTTGCACCTACATATTCTTTCAGATTTTTAAAACTCAAACACTGTTCACTAGAAGCATGCCATACCAATAATATTTCACAGCACATCAGAAGAAAAGATTTTATTATTTTTCCCAAAGAAAAAAGAGCAATATAAATATTAGAGTATAAAACTTGCGTGTTAACACATCAATGTCAGTTACATGGATATAAGAAGGATATAAGCATATATATAATATATAAGTATAAGCTCAATATTAGACACATTGGAAGGACAAATAAGTGTGTTTCAATTCACATACAGTTAAAAGCACAATGAACACACATGAAGAAGATCCAAAGGAATAAAAAATACTGATGTCCACAACTCAGTTACTAAGATTAAACAAACAAAAAACACACACCACTAGGCACCACTACACTACTTTCAGCTTGTAGATGAAAAAAGAAAAAAGATTAACTAAGATTCATCTACAGTACTTTGAGAAAGGTCACATGATAACTACTCGATTACATAAGAAGCTTTAGGCACAATCCAGCAGAAGTGTACCTGCACAAACTGCATTGAGATAAATGGGAGCTGCATGACAGGACCACCATGCTCTCATTCATTTAAATGTGGCTCGTGCTGCAGAACTTCCCACTAGCTTGTCGTCTATTCCACTAACTATGTAAACTGTTTCTAGTGCAGTCACCAAAGAAAAAGTTGATGGAGAGGTGACTGGGATCACTACAAAACCCATATGTAGACAGAAACTTCTTGTGGACAAGTCCTACTTTCTAGACACAGGGAAAGCATCAAATAGTGCATAAAATGCTCCAGCAGTGACAACGACATAGCCAATCAGTTTGGGAGGCAACTTCGGAAACTTGTCATATGTTTAGTCTGACCTGTTTTGACTATCTCAAGCAAGCTGTTTATTACAGTGTAAATAAAAGTGTTCTTGGACCAGTGGTTTGCCCTCCAGGTTGGAAACATCCTCCTCTGGTCCTTTGTGGCTCTTCTGTTGTGATAAGGAAAACCATGAGATAGTACAGGAAACCTACAGTATATCGAGAAAGGCAACCAACACTGCCAAGATAACATTTCACTTTCCCTCCTGACTCAGAGTGCCATTACGTCATCAAATCAGCCAGAGTTAGCAAACCTTACTTCTTGTCAATATTAGGCTATGAAATGATGTAGTTAAAAAGAGCTACTGTAAATCTAGCAATTTCAAAACATAGTAACACAACTTGGGTGTATTTTTAATATTTTAAGATCTGTTCATATCCAAGAAGAGGTAGTGGTAGGGGTCTCAAATTGCCTGATTGCACCAATGCATTGTCACTTGTTTAACATTTATAACAAGCTCAGGAATAAAGTGACTGGCTTGGCAATGTGTCCAGTTCTAATTCCAGTATACCTTCATTGAGCCCGGTCCCTTAGCTTTCTCAAATCAGTCACTGTCTAATATCAAATTGTGAAGGCCAGCAAACCAATTTTTTCTTTCTTTTTTTTTTTTGCTATACTGCCCAGAGAAATGAAATACACGAGTTCCCCATCTCTCTGAGGCAGGGCAATGCATCTTGCTAGTGAACTTTACTCACAGACAGTGCTGAGGTTCTACCAGGATGTGGGCACTTGCGGGCATATTAACATCATGCTGTTCATGTCATGCAATAAATTTCCCAATTCAAGCTTGGGTGTGGAGTCAGCTCTCCTGTAAATGTAAGGTGATTTGCATGCAGTTTGATGTGCAGAAAAATGTGAAGCATTCTATTTTTAATGTTCTACCTATAAGATCAGCAGAGCTCATCCAGTTAACAAAGACATCTCCCTCAGGAGTCAAGCAGAGATAAGAGCAGTAGCTCACTATGCTCACAAGTGAGTGACTTTTTTCTTCAACTTTTTCTAGAAAACATTTACTATACATGTACATATTAATGGACCAAGTTGTAGATGAGATGTGTTGCCTCTTTAGAGATCACTGTAAATCAATCATGAATGGCAGTGTTCTCTGTCTTGCTAATACCTACGGCATATTCTGCGCGTGGAAGGCTTCCCATTGCAATGCGCTCCTTGCTTCTCAGAAATTACAATATCAGTTTAATTTTTCTGGCCATCATTGGTTAAACTTGTAAAAAAGATAAATGTTTACAATGTAGCTGAATCTCATTCCCTTGTAATAATACAGGATAAACACTTCATTTAAAACAAAGCAGGAACTAAAGCACTCCCTATCAATGTCATAACAAGGATTCCAGCTGAAATGATGCCTAACCCTCCCCCCAAGAACTTCTATCAAAATTTGGAAAAGTGAGAATTTTCATAAAAATGGAGGAACTTATATAAATAAAAAACTCTGTTCAGAATAATTATTTACAATGAGCAGAGCCCATCCTAAACTTTGTTGCTGATGCAGATCATTCAGGAGAGAAAATGTTTCAAAGATCTGACACCCTTGCATATTAGATCGTCCTTGAAAGAGTATACACTGTATTTGTTATTATCCAGATATTTTTCATCATGAGTAACAGCAGTACATCTACTCATAAACTTAGATGACAACAACAATGTACATTCACAATGTTCCATATTTAAAAAAAATGTTAACCACAAATTCACATTCGTCTTCCATCCTAGGCTATGAACTGGGGGAGTGCTGGAAGAGTCTGCCCTTTAGAACTACGTGGAAGTGGCTGTGTTATCCTGTGGATTCTACTTCTTCTCTTTCTTTCCTGACTTCTTCTTATTTCCCCCTCCAGAGGCTGCAGGTTTTCCATCACGTTTGCCAGAGGAATTGGAGAGGGTAGCAGTGCTCCCAGGGATGTATACATTCTGCCTATAATCAGGAACATGCTGAAGGGTGAACTGGGGGCCATACCTGGTGCTGAGGCCCATGGTGCCTGCTGTTGCTCCTCCTCCCAGAGTAGAATTTCCATCTGGATTAGCAGCGGCAGCAGCAGCAGCTTCTGCATGAGTATTAGGATAGGAAGAGGGGAAATAAATACGTTTTAAAGTAATACTTGATCGATGTCATGCATGCACAGACTTGACTGAGAAGGATTTTCTCTTCCCTGCAATTCCTTATTCTTTAAGAGGCATACGTTTTAGAAAATGTTAGATTATACAAGCATATCTAAATAAATTTCTAATATCTGCTTGAAACATGAAGAACAATTGCCTGAATTTCCTGAATAAAAAAGCAACCCTGTATTAATAGTTAGTTCCGCTGGCAAGAGAAGTAACACATGTTGTCTTTCTAATAATTATGTAGTCCATTCTCTGGGTTTCCATGTGCATGGTTGATGTAATCTGCACATATAGATTTATACAGACTTACTGTTTAAAAAATTAAAACAAACATAAACTAATAATAACAACATCCAGCATTAATATACCATGTTTCAAAACCTTGCAATTATTTTTTTCTGTGTAGATTAGAGATGAAGCAAAGAGAGAGCTTAAATGCACCTACTAATGTCTTAGGAGAAGGAAGATTTGAATCTGGGGCCTTCCTGAGTCTGTAGCCCATTCTCTTGACCAACAACCCTACACTATGAAACCTCACCATATTCTTTTATAGTGTATTATACTAATTAATAATATATATAATAATGTTGACAATACACTGTAACATCATGGAAGGGAGGGAAGGAGGGAGGGAGGGAAATCTGATAAACAAGAGAATTCCCAGAAGTTTAACCCAATGTCTTGAAAGATCTCTTCCCTCTTCCTTCATTCAAAATAAAAACTTAATTCACTGACAGACAGTTGTGCTGCACATCAGAAGCAGATTTTTCCTTCCAGTGTTGTATAATAATTGTTTTGGCCATCAACATTCACAAAAAAATCCACAATGCTTAATGTCTTGATAAGTTTGAAATACTGGGACTATAGCCCGGCACAATAAAAGAATCCTTAACCCACAACAATAGGTCTGAAGTTCTGTTAACAATCCTAGACTTTCAATCCCAAGTGCAGTGATAGTAGGACAGACCATATGAAATAATGTTTCGGCTGTTGAAGTACCTCTGTAATATATACCTAAATTCTCTCTGAGGTATCTGGTATTATAATAATAATGATGATGATGATGATGATGTGTATTATTATTTAAACTTGTATGCCACCCAACTCACCTCATTTTAAGATCAAAGTAAACTAATTTCACATTCTTTAAAACAACCTTCCACTGATATATGAGAACAGAGTATTTGAGCACTGTGGATTTTTTAATATCAGTGTCACAAATTCATTCAGCATTTTGCTTCAATGTATGGGATAGTTAATATCCATACAGAGAAAAAATCATGAGACAAAGCTTATCAGAAAGCAGGAAAATTTTTACTGCCTTTTTAGTGAGAACCTAACAAAAAGAATCATAAGTACTCCAAGAAAGTAAAATAAGGAAATAGTACACAATATAGCAACTAGCAAGCTCTGATACCATATACCAATTCATAAATTCTAAGCCTTAAATTTCAATATAATCCCACATCAATATATGCATAGTCTGACCCACTTTGCAGCACTGTTAGTTAAGCACAAAAAGCTCTCTAATGTACATATGGTTACAAACCATCCAATGTCATTTCCATGATTGCTTTTTTATATAATATTTTATATAATATACAGTGACTATTGACTAGTTTGACATAAGATGCACTTTCTTGCCATGAAAGACAAGTTTGTACTGCAAAAGACAGTTTATACTGTCTTTTGGAGTACAAACATTTTATACTAATTTTTAAAGGGATGTGTGTGTGGGGGGGATGTGGGTGCAATACTAAAATAAGTTACATTATTTGTGGACACTAACCATTTGCTGATGCCAAAATCATAGCCTGAAGCATTTCAGTATCAAACTGATTGTTTGGCCAAGTTCCATTTTCATCTCCATTCTGAGATCTAAGAGGAAACAAAACAAATAAAATATCTGAAAAGGTACAATAGAGACAAAAAGACAGTGTAAATTTTTATTGATTGATTTGATTCATATTCCGCCTTTATTTCTTCACATATGTGTTAAGGCTTATTCTTGGTATTTATAAAAACCAACCACCCCCCTCCCCAATAAGTAGAAGAGAGATTAACTTCTCTGATATTAATATTAATTAGATAAACTAACTCACTAACAAGTATTAGTCCCTGTGAAGTATACATCTTGTACATTATGGTCTTTGGCACTGAGCATTTGGTGTCTATTATTACGTAACTGCTGTTTTTAAAATGATATTAGCATATATCTTTGTGCAAATAACATCGATTCTAAATTTTAAAGAAAAATAGAAGACTGGGTTTGCAGTTCAGGGCAATTAAGGATAGCTTTTACTCACCTAATGTGGGATGGGCAGTTCTATCATGCTCTGCCCAAATTCAAAGCTCCAATCTGATTTCCTTTTATGAAGTTCCATCATACTTGAAATGGCTATGCCATGGCAGCCATGCCAAGTTGCTTTTTAAAACCCTCTGGCACATACTTGCATAAAGAAATGCAACAGAGTAAGTGGGAGAGCAGATTCAGAAAGTGACAGGTCTGTTCATAAGTCAGAGAGACCTTTGCAATAAGACCACTTTTGGCTGAAGAGATGGTGGCCTACACAAGACCCTTTACAGGTGCAACTGTCAAGCTAGTTATCCCCCATCTCGTACTTGTGCATTTGATTTCTTTTTCCTAACTGAAGAAATTTAAATTTCATTCTATGATTTTCAGCTCATGTTTCTAACCTATCAAGACTGCTTTAAAATTGGTTCTGCATTCTGGAGTATCAGCTATCCCACCCAGATGCATCACCTGCACATTTGTAAGAATTCCCTCCATCTTGTCACAGAAGTGTTTCATAAATGTAAGGATCTTACAAAGACAGAAACATTTGTAGAGAGAGAATATATTCAGGGCCAACTCCATTAGGAAGGGAGGTAAGACAGGCAATGGACCAGCTGTCAAACAGAAAGCAGCCCGGTGCACATACAATACACATTGAACTATTTACAGCTAAAAGGGAAGGGGCAGTGAAAGTGCTAACCATTCTATGTCATCCATATGAAACAAGACCGTGTAGCCTGGAGACTGGAAAAGACTGGTCCATACACCTACGTGCCAATGATCAAACCATTACACTACAGCAGTTACTGACCCATTACAGTCTTTACTATCAACTGCTGAGTTCAGAAGTTGGTAGTGTAACAAGTTAAATAAAATCAATTAATAAATCCTCCCACAAGTAAACATTCGCTTAAGATTTTTCAAAGAAGAATAGAGCCATACATGAAATAAAAAATGCCACATGAAGAGGCAGGTTTCAGAAAAGCCTGGAGACATGAGATAAGAAAAGTAATAGAGAGGAAGCAAGAGAATATAAAATATACCTTTATATCTTATTTAAAGAAAGATTTTGATTGCGTGTATCAGGTCAGAATATGGAACACATTAAGTCTAATGGGAGGGCTAAAACTTTTTTTTTTCTGAAGAAACTTTATAATGAACAAGAAGTTACTATAAGAACTAAATCAGGAGAAACAGAGTGCTTTTGGGACTGAGGCAAGGATCATACAGTACTGTCATAATACCTGTTTTACTTATACAGTGATGCTATTATAAACATGCCAGGAATTGAAAAGGTGAAGGCTCAAAGCACACTGGCAGGCAAAACACTAGAAGTTTCAGATATGCAGACAATAGCAATACAGTGTGCTAACCAAATGTAAATGGAGAAGAGCTATCGAGGATATTGTTACATATTCAGAAGACAAAGGTAATGTCAAGCTGCAGGCTTAATGAACTTGCAGTCAGTAGTGAAGAAGCGAAGACAGTAGCAAAGTTTCATTTTTTTTAATCTCAAGAACAAATAAAGATGGACAGGGTGGAGAGGTAAAGAAGATATAAATTATAGAGAGGCAGGCAGTGAAAATTTAGACAAGATTGTGAAGGATAAGGACATTATAATGACAATAAAGATCAGAATAGTTAAAATAATGGTCTTTGCAATGGTAAAATATCACGGTGAATGCTGAATGAGGAGAAAAAGCAAGGAAAAAAGGGACCTCTATATAAAACTTATACAAAAACTGACCAAGAAACTTAAACATCTAGTATATGGCTGCAAGTACTCCATCAGCTCACTAGCACAATATCTTACAAAAATAAAAGACTGAAAAGAAGTAAATTGTGGTATCATTGCTCTCTTCACATCAACTGACCCAAAATTAGTTAGAGACAATAGTAAAACTACTCCACAACTCACCAACCTGCTTGAAAATACCAAAATTGAAATACACAAACTTCTAAAACAAAGTGACCTATCCCTAACTGCACAGTTTCAAATCCAAATAGATCAAAGGAATTCTGACAGGATCCCCAATCTCAGGACGCACAGTAGAAATGCAACAAAATGAAAGCATAATCCACTGTGTTGAAGGGATGTCTTATAATAGTTTATTTCTGTTTTTTGTAATTCTAGTGTACTGCAGTATGTTATGGATAATATGAATAGAGGTTTTAGTCAACTTGTTTTATGTGCTGTTGGGTTGTTACTATTGTAGTTGAAGATTTGTTTTTTGTGAGTTGATCTTCTATGGAGTTGGGTCTGTAGTTCACTATTGTTTTCTCTGTTAATGAGGATGTTTAGGAAAGGTAACTTTTCTTCTTCTTTGAACTTGATTCTGTCAAGTATGTGGTTTATTAGATTTCATGTGTATTCTAACTGTTCATTTTTATTATGAGGAATCTATGATCTACATAGCATACCCATATTTTGAATTGTGTTAACGGAAGGGTGGGTGGGTAACAGTGTGACTGTGTCAAGAAGCAATTGAAATAACTGAAGATCTGTGTGTTCACTCATTCAAGTCACTGTGACGCTGGGGAAATCAGGGGTAAGCTGATTGTTGCCTGACTGTAAGAATCATTTTTGAGGGCAGACCTGTTAGGTACTAAGTATTCCTGTTCTCTTATCATTGCATTCTACATAACAGTGAACTTTTAAAGTATCTTTTAAAAGAGGTTTAACTTTTAAACATCTGTTACAGTGCCACCATCTAGGGTGTTTCAAAGCTCCAAAGGAAGAATTTAGAATCTGAAATTCGCAAAGGCCCAAATCTGGAAAGGAGAAAGTTCAAGTGCATATGTTCCACTCTAGACAAATGAAAATCTATTGCAAATTGTTCTGCTCTGCCTTGGCCTTTGATGAGTCTGATGGATACCTTTAACTGATGTAGGACAAGAAGGAGTTGGCAGATAAACCCTTTTTTTCTCATCAGTGCCTCTGCATAATTGAGAAAAGCTTCATCTGTTGACCCCTTTTCCAGTTGCTGGAAATAAATGTGTTTCTCATTTATGCAGAAGTGGGGGAAAAAAGGTTAAACTACTGAATTCTTGGTTGCTAAGCAGCTGTTAAGTATTCAGAAACACTTTGGGGACAAATGTTACAGTTCTGATGTAGGCATTTTCTATATTAAGAAATTTACATTTCTTTTGCATATTCCATTCTGCAGAGTTTTACTTTTAAAGTAGTAGATACATATTTCTGAAAAGGAGGAGGAGGAGGAGGAGGAGGAGGAGGAGGAAATTGTTCTGAATTACAGAGATAGGTATATATAAAAATGTAAAATCATAATAAAATATGTAAAATCAAAATTGCTCTTTCTAATTACAAGCAAAATGATTTATCTTATTGTCATTTGTTATACTACATGTGGTACTAAAAACCCAGGAGCAGGAACAGTTTAATAATACTAATGCATACTTAGCATTTCTACAGTATGTTCAAGTGCTGGGGCAGAAATAAGGAACTTGCAGTCCTCCTAATTTTGCTTAAGGCAAGCAACAGCCCCAGCCTGCTTGGCCAACTGAGAAGGATGCTGGAAATTGTTTAGCAATAAATAAAGAGCTACAAATTCCCCATCTGGTGTAAAGTAAATCAGCTTTACTATCCCCAGATTGCAAAAGAGACAACTGAGCCCTACAAGAGTAGTAGAAATGAATTCTGAACCAGGAAAATCAGATTGCTACTCAATCTATTAGCTAGTACAGAACAACAGCTCTCTCAAAAATATGTCTGGTTCCTCTGGCCCCAGTAAAAAAAACCAGAATTGGGCAAGTAGAAAACCAGAAAAAGTGGCTGCCCTGCTAGTAACAGGGAAAATTGAGAACTAAGTCTTCCAGGACCATAAGAAAAAAATCTTCCCATCTATTATCAGGCAATATTGTGACTGAGATCAAACATACAAAATGGGCTGTCATGTAGAAGACAGCAGAATTGTTCAGAGTTGTTCCAAAAGAAAAGAAATGAAATAGTGATATAAATTACAATGAAGTAGATTTTGGCTGAATGTGAGAAAAAAATATCCTAGAAGTTAGGGTTTCAATAGAAGAGAATGTATGTAGCTCAAGGTTGCATTGTGGAGTCCTTGGGGTTCTCTGAGCTTGGTTTTTTTCTTGCAGGTACTTTATTACCTGGCTAGTAGCTTGCCCTGTCAGAGCAACTTGTCCACAAGTTAGGGTTTTACAACAATGGAACAGACAACTATGGAGGTGGTGACACTCCTTCATTAGAAGTCAGAGAAGCTACAGTAGTGAATGTCTGCACTGAACAGGAGACCTCAGATCACTAAGGTCACTTCCAACCCTTTCATTCTGCGATTTTATAAACTCTGAGGTCAATTTTGTGTTCTTTGCTAGAATGGCTATTAAAGCTGGGATCAAGAGAGGAAAAGTTGGGTTGTGGTCAAGGCATCAACATTTGCATTCAAAATTTCAGGACACTCCTCCAAGCTTTAATTAGAGTTTTCATCTTTTAGATGAGACTTTTCTATCACATATCTGTGAAAGAACCCAAATCTCTGTCTGAAGCTTTTCTTGTGAATGTTGTTAATACAGTTTGAACTGGCAAATAATCAAATGTAGTTTCCTATGCATATATCTTACTATTCATCAGTAAAGTATGTTGGACAATTTTAGCTTCATTTTGGTAAGTATAAGTGGAAAAAAAGATTAGAATATTACACATCTGCTATTTCCGGGCCATGCACAACCAGAAATGAGTTTACATAAGATCCGAACTTCACATTGTAATCTTTGGAAATATTCCAGCATGACCTGACAAAGATCTAGAAAAAGTCTACTACTTCCCAAGCTATAAATATTTTCACATACTTTTATAGTACAAAAGTAAGAACTATAGTTAAACAACAAATAGTATCTATTTGTGTAAAACAACTTACCCACTAGTTCCTGGTCTCTGAGCCTGAGAGAAACGCCAGTCTGTGTTAGGTTGTGCTTGCTGAAAAAAAAAAAACATAAAGAAGAACATATTTCTATTCAATTTAAGCACAGCATCTTCATTATTACTACAGAATATTAAATATAAGCTGTAATATATGCTTAGCTTATGCTTTGGAAGTTTGAATTATAAACAATAAGCACAAGTACACAGAGACGTTTTCCAAAATACTTCCAAACAGGAATGCATGAGTAAATAGTATGCTAAATAAATGTGCTTGTTTATTCAACAGCACTCCAGTACCACCACAATCTGAAATAGTCTCTAATCTACCAGAGAAGTCATTCAGAAAGTACTCCATAAAAATAAATAAAACATGAAACAAACCTGAAAAAGCATCATTGAATATCACAAATAATGAGTAGGGGAGGGTTGGTCCTGAGAGAGAATGATTTTACTACCATTTTTTTTTGGCCAATAGAATGTGGATTTCAGAATGCTACAGGAGAGAAAAGGAAAGGAGAAAAAGGGGGAAGATTCAAATGATTATGCGTACCTTATTGATAAGAAACCTATTAAGTACAGGTAGTCCTCACTTACCGACTGCAATTGGGACCGGCAACTCCATCACTAAGCGATGCAGTTGTAAAGTGAAGTGTCATGTGACCATGCCCAACTTACGATGTCAGTTTGTCAGTTCCAGCTGTGGTTGTTAAGTGAATTACTGTGGGCTGTTAAGCACAATGTCACGTGACTGCGACGTGCGACTTCCTGCCAGCTTCCCCACTGATTTTGCTTGTCGGAAGCTGGCTTTGAAGGTCACAAATGGCGATCACATGACCGCGGGCTGCTGCAACTGTCATAATTGCCAGCTGGTTGCCAAGTGCCCGAATTGTGATCACATGACTGCAGGGATGCTGTGACGGCCAGAACTTCAAAGACCGGTCATAAGTCTCCCTTTTCAGTGCCATTGTAACTTCGACTGGTTTCTGAACAAATGGTGGGTAAGTGAGGACTACTTGTAATAGCCTAAATGTGGCTTATCATGCCCACATTAGTGAAAGATATCCCTTAATTATTAATCAGTTTGTTTGAATGCTAAGGTCAAATATATTCATACAGAGAGTATATTTGAGCACGTATGTATGTGTGTCTACAAACAGAAATATACATACACTGCCCTAGGCAAAACTTACACAGAAACTTCCATCAATAAACTTTTCATTGTTTACACTTGCTTTCTCACTTGTTTCTATAGTATGGAGAGCTAATAGGTATAATTGTATACTGAATCTGAGATATGCATATAAAAATGTATTCATTGATACACATATCTTTTGAGCATCCAGAGATTCCAAAACTGATTACTTAATTTTACAAAATGGCACCTGTATGTAATTATCTTATAGTGGATCTTTGTATTTCTAAAAATGAAAGTATGGGCTTGCTGCCAAATCTTAAAACTTTTTAGCTAGATTTCTTCAGATGACCACAACAATGGAAAGTAAGATGTAGAGAAAATATATGAAAAAGGATTTCAAACAGGGATATCAATCTGAGATGCAAAAAGCTGAGGAACCACAAACCAGCAGCTTTTTGGTTTATGGTACAGAAAGAATTTTCTGTATCTCATTTCTGCATCTAGTGGCTACCTGGATTTGTATAGCCTACATAAGGCAAACCTAACTGAAGGCTTGGGAGCAATCAAAATAGAATGCATTGCAAAATATTGCATTTGTTTCTATACATATCTTTATTCTACTAGAAAAATTCAGAAGCAAAATAAAATGAACTGTCATTAATGTACTGTATTAAAATTGTGAGGGAATTATTTTTCTTAAATTAACTGTCCCCTTCACTAATGGTTCATTATTCCCAACCCTATGAGTTAACTGATTAGGAAATATTCCTTGCAAATTCAATATTATTCAAATGTGATACAGAGGTCTTCTGCTGAGGCTTCTTAGAGCTCCCATTCATTTTTAGAGAACCTGCTCAAGAAAACTCCCTAGTCTAATGGATTATGTGTAGGAGAGACAGTTTAGTGTAGTGGTTATGGCGCCAGGCTAGTAACTGTGAGATTGTGAGTTCTAGTCCTGCCTTAGGCACAAAGGCACCGGGTGACCTTGGGGCAGTCACTCGCTTTCCACCCTAGGAAGGAGGCAATGACAAACCACTTCTGAAATTTTTGCCAAGAAAACTGCAGGGACCTGTTCAGGCAGTCAGCAGGAGCCAACACTGACTTGAAGACACAAAACCAAACTTAAATGAGTGGATCCTGATAGTAGCAGAAACATCTTTTTTCCATCTCACTAAAAAAGTCAGGTTCCTTTCATGAAAGGCAGAGAGCAGCTGTGCTTCTACAAGTTCCAAAACACTATTTCTAACCAATTCTAAGCGGGCACAGCCCTAACGGGTGTAGTTTTCTATGAGAGTTTCTGAAGAATTCCCCTTGCTACTACAGCAATTAAGATAATATATTTATTACTTTATATATGTAGAACTTTGAAAGTTTTTTTAAAAAAGAAATGCCTCTATAGCACTATACAGTCAAAATTAAAATACGTAAAATAATAAAATAACCTTAAAGGCTACATGGATTCTGTTCAGGAAAATAAAGTTGATAGAATTTGCAATTCTTTCTCTAAGGCAACAGCATATAACTTGTAGAGCCCAAACCAAAATTTGCAGACTCCAGAGCCCCCGGTTCTATAGCATTGAAATTCAGCAGCAAATGGCAATGTGACTGTTAGTGGAGGGCCAGGGGGCCATTTTAACAGTGAAAATAGGTACCCCCTGAAAAAGCAACAAAAAAACAGCAAGCATCTTTTCCCCAAGGATAAAACTGTTAGTCCTGGATATGGGATAAAGCCCCTATACCCTCCCTTAGAGGGCAATTTAAAATAAGTGAACCCCAAAGCAAAAGAAAGATATTTGTCCTGACTTGAGTATCTGGGTCCAGGTTCTTAAACCATTTTGAATAAATAATTTAGTATTTTTGCTATATGAAAAATGAGCATTATAATTCTGTAACAATGATAAATCTGAATATTGCTTGGCAGTCACATGGAATTCCAGTAATGGGAGAAAGATGAGACAGCATTTTATGGAACCGAAAAATCTTTAGAAATCACAATCACTTGTGCTAAAAATGATGCATCAGGCATAATATTTGCAAATCTCCAATTGGAAGCAAGGAAACAAATACATATCCCACAGATCCTTTTAGGGAACCATAGACCGGGAAAGGCTCATTTAGATCACTGCATCCAATTCTCTGTTCAATCCAGGAATCCAAATTAAAGCCACCTTGTGAGATAACAGTCTCTAATACTGAACTGCAATTCTGGTTAGGAAGTTTTTTCTAATATTCAGCAGAAACAGTGTTCCTGAAACTTCTATGTCCTGCACTCTGGAATGAGTTCTGTAAAATGTTTCGCTTCTTTTAGTTTGAAATGAAGTTAAAATAGTTAATTTTAGTTAAGAGTTACATTTGTTCAGAACTTTTCTCCCAACCATTTGCTGTACAAATTGAAGAAAACTGAACATAACTTAGGGAACTTCAGCTGCTAACTTTCATTCATCATTAAACTTACTTCCTGTTCCTTATCTAAATTGACACTGAAGCCTTTTTGACACAGTAACAACACCAAGAACATTTTCTATTAAAGGGCAAACAATTCATTGAATTATTTTAGCACTTTTTTATTGTTAATTTTAATCTGCGTTCTAAACTTTCTATATTCAGTTTCTGTTTTTAAACTTCGCTAGCTGCACTGAATAAAAGAATCAAAATAACAGCTATCAAGACCAGGATCACTGACAAATCTAACTCCATTCTCTTCTAAATCCTGATGTCCCATTGAGGAGCAAAGACAGATGTCAATGTGAAGACAAGTGGCAATACACATTATTTATAATAAAACATCCAAAATATCTTGCAAAAACAATCCAAAACTGTTCCCCACCCATGAACATGGTATCTTCAGGACAAATGAAAGTTCATGGCAAAGTTTCTGTTAAATATAGATAGCAAATATATACATATATATATATATATATTTATATATTTTCCAGCATTGTCCTGGTGTATCTTACCGCATCACAGGGGTTCTGCAAAGCACTGCCTGTGTGTTCAAAGGCAAGAATGCTTTCTGCTGTAGTGGAATGACTGAAAGGTTTAACAAAAAAGAAATCTCCCTGCTCAGACATAGGAGAGAAACAAGACTTGTAGTTCTGAGCTCCAGCTCCACTCACTTCAAGGTATCTTATAAAGCCTTCTGGATTTGGATACCCACTGATATTTATGGTAGATTTCCGGTCTGTCCTCCTACTACAGCAGCGTGATATGATCCAGCTCGGGACACAGAAGCCAGATTTGAAGCACCTGGCTCCTACAATAATCATCATTACACAAGACACCAGAGAGATAGCCACAAGAGAGATGATAAGATAGAGAGTTAAGTTCTGGGCTCTGGCAGGTGACTTTGGGAGGAGGTCCAAGGACTTGGTAAAGTCCTGTGCAGCATTATCCTCTGAGGAGATTATTAGAATCAATGATGCTGAAAGAGATGGGACCCCATTGTCTTTCACCTCTACCACCAACCGATGGGAAACCCCAGGCTCCCTCAGTGTCCGAGTGACACGGATCTCTCCTGAGTGGCCTTCTACTTTGAAAGCATTCACCTCATTTGTCTCATGGAGCAAATGGTATGAAACCCATGCATTATGGCCACTGTCAGCATCCACAGCCACTACTTTAGTCACCAGGTATCCAGGTTCCACTGGGATTAAAAGTGACTGATGAAAGGCAGAACCCTTGGGAACTTCTGGGTGTACAATTACAGGCGCATTGTCATTCTGATCCACTATGAACAGATGAAGAGTGGTTGTGCTGCTCAGCGGTGGGAAACCTGAATCCTTCACCTCTACTGAAACTTGAAAGACTTTTTCTTGCTCATAATCTAGAACCCTGGAGGTATAAATACTGCCATTCTCTTGATTGATGTGGAAATAGGTTGAGATGGGCAAGCCATGATTTCCGGTGTCCACAATGGAATAAGACAGCTTGGAGTTGACACCTACATCTGGATCACAGGCTGACACAGAAAAGACTAGAGTTCCAGGAGATGTATTTTCCTCCACATGGGCTGTGTAGGAAGGGATGGAGAAAGTGGGTGCGTTGTCATTGATGTCTGAAACTTGAATTAATATATTTTTCTCAGTTGATTTCTGAGGTATTCCAGAATCTGTTGCTTTAATTGTGATACTGTATCCAGCAGTCTTCTCTCGATCAAGTGGGGCATTGGTCACTAGTGAATAATGTCCTTTAAATGAAGATACCAATTTAAATGGGACATGTCTTGGAATTTCTAAGTGGACTTGCCCATTTTCCTCAGAATCATTGTCCTTTGCTTGGATAAGTGCAATGACTGTCCCGATGGGTGCATTTTCTTGCACTGAGCTAGAAAGAGTAGTCATCATAATCTCTGGACTGTTGTCATTAACATCAACAAGTTCTACTCTAATATTGCAGTGACCTTCCATCGCAGGGGATCCCTTGTCTTTAATGTAAATGGCTATTTCATATGCGTTGGCTTCTTCATAATCCAATAAAACTTTTGTCTTGATTTCCCCTGTTTGAGAGTCCAGACTAAACAGGTCAAGGAGTTTTAGCTGTACACTGCTGCTGGATTTGAAGAAATATTCAACTTCTCCATTAGGTCCTTCATCTAAGTCAGTAACATTGAGTTTTGTTACAATAGTCCCCACTTGGATGTTTTCCTCCAAATAAACCTTTGATACAGGTGGTTCACACACTGGGGGATTATCATTTGCATCAAGAACATGGACTGTTACCTGAACAGTGCCTGACTGAACAGGATTTCCACTATCCAGGGCAGTCAGGATTAAATGATGGGTAGCTGCTTTTTCCCTGTCCAGGAGCTTTTCCAATACAATTTCAGGTATTTTGACCCCATCGCCTCTGATATTGATGCTCAAAGCAAAATGTTCATTTGGACTGAGCTCATAGGTTGCAATGGAATTGGAACCAGTGTCTTGGTCTTCTGCAACTTCCAGCCGTAATCGGGTGCCTAGGTTGGCAACCTCAGTGATTTCTAAAGAAACAGTGTCCTTTGGGAATCGGGGGGCATTGTCATTCACATCCAGTATTTCCACCTCCACCCGGTTAAGTTGCAGTGGGTTCTCCAGCACCAACTGAAAAGGGAAAGAACACCTGGGGCTGGAACTGCACAGCATTTCCCGATCTAACCTCTCATTGACGAGTAACATGCCGTCTGCCAGGTTCACTTGGAAGTAGTTGCGCATTCCCTCACTGACCAGCTGCAAGCGGCGAGCACGCAGAGTCCGCACATCCACTCCCAGATCTTTGGCAATATTCCCCACGTAAGAGCCTGGATCCTGGTCCTCTGGGATGGAGTAGTGAATCTGCATGGAGATGAGATCTGGCAGGGAAAACACTGAAGCTAAAAATAACAGCGGCTGCCATTGCAAATTCTGTCTGCTGTCCATGCCTGGCTTGCTTCAGTCAAAAGGATTGCAGCTCCTGGCTGCTGCTGCTTCTGCTTGCCGGGGGTGGGGGGAGGTGGGTGGGTGGGCTGGCTTTTTTTTTTTTTTGGCTGCTTCTTGATACACTCTGTTCCTCCCACCTGGTGGCTGTGGGATGACCCAAGAGGGGCAGTGCAGCCCCCCAAAAAGGAAGCTGCAGTTTGAGAGGGAAGGGAGAGGAGGGGAAATGGATTTTCAAGTGGCGGTGGTGGCGGTGGCGGCGGCGGCGGCAGCAACAGCAGCAGCAGCAGCAGCAGCAGCAGCAGCAGCAGCAGCAGCAGCTCCTCGTTGGCAAAATGAGCAGCAGAGGAAAAAGAGCTCTGAAATGGATACTGGCGATTCCCTCCTCTGTGACAGCACTGAAGCCCCTTTCTCAAAATACACCCCCAAAATACTTTGCCCATCTCCAGAGCCACCATGCTCCTCCTCCCCCTCCTTTTCCAGCACAGCACAGAGAGCTGTCCCAAGGGTGCTGTTGGCCAAAAGAGCTTGCACAGACTGCCTGGCTGAAAAAGCAGAAATCAGAAGTGCACAATAAAGGCAGAGAGAGCTGCTGACAATATACATAACCTCAGAAAAAAGAAAAAGGTAATCTCCCAGCCTTAATTCCCAGCCTTTTCTCTGAAACAAAACAACTGGAGCAACATAGATGCCTAAGTAAGTAAGTAAGTAAGTAAAAAGCCTACATGCAGCCTGCTAGACATACAATTCAGAAGGCTTCAGGGTGGGCTTGTACAGGTTAACACCATCTATACATTAGATTATTCAGTGATTTTCCCACCCTTATCTCTTGTGTACAGGAAACCATGAGATATGTACAGATCCCAGGGCTTAAGCAGAAAATTCTCACCTTATGAAAGAAGCTGGCTTCGGTTAGATTGCTGCAAGAGGCTGCCCTAAGAGTCAAATTAGGTTTCATAAATACAAACTCGCTGATATCTGATACAGGAGAAAAGCAAGATCTGTATCCTCGGACTGGAGGTCCCGAAGTGGCTACCTGTACTCCAATCATGGCATCTCCAGGGCTCAGCTGATAATGATAATGTCCCATCATGTGATCTGGGACATTTTCAAACCCACTAGCTTTACCTCCACAGCATCCAAAGATGGTAGGTGTTGTAAGAGCATCACAGTGGAGACATCTCGCTCCCAGGGCCACCAAAACAATCAACAAGATGGTAGAAATTGCTGCCAAAGAGATAATAAGATACAAAGTCAATGTGGGCGGTCTCTCACTTTCCAGAGAGTGTGCAGTTAACCCTAGAAACACTTCAGGAGTGCTCTCTTCCAGGAATATGATCACAGTAACTGAGGTAGACATGGAAGGTTCTCCTGAGTCTTTGACAACCAGGACTACTTCCTGGGTAGGATTGTCTAGGTCCTGTATTATTCGCATAGTCCTCATTTCCCCACTGTGAAGAGTTATGCTAAACAGACTGAGATCCGTGGCTTGTTCTAGATGATAAGAGAGCCAAGCATTTTGCCCAGAATCCAAGTCCACTGCCATAATTTTTGTGATTAAAGCTTTGGCCACAGTAGATCGAGGAATCCTGAATTGTACAACTGAATCTTTCCCAGTAAAAGGAAACTGAATCTTTGGTGCATTGTCATTCTGGTCTAGTAGATAGATGTGCACCATAACCCTGTTGCAGAGAGAAGGAGAACCACCATCACAAGCTTCCACCTGAAACTGAAAATGATTGGTACATTCATAATCAAAGGAGCTCTCTGCAAAAACTTCCCCATTTATTGGGTTAATGGAAATGAAAGAAGTGAGATCTTCAACCAGTTCTTGTCCTGGACTGGCCAAAACAATGTAAGATATTCGGGAATTCTGATCCTTATCTGCATCTGTTGCAGAAACTTTAAGGAGAATTACTCCTACTGGATTGTTCTCTTCTAAGATGACTTCATAAAATGACCTGTCAAACTGAGGTGGATTATCATTGACATCTGCCAGAGTAATGGAGAAAGATGTCTGTTGCAAGAGAGGTGGATTTCCTAAATCAAAGGCACAAATAGTGATATTGTATTGAGAAGAGTTCTCACGATCCAGTTGCTCACCAATGAGCAAGGAATACTGGTGCTCGAAATCCTTCCGAAGTTTAAAAGGAAGGTTTTTTGACAAATCACACTGGACTTTCCCTTGATCCCCAGAGTCTCTGTCTTTGACATGTATCACAGCAACCACTGTACCAGGAGGTGCATCTTCACTCATGGAACTGGAGAAAGATGTGAGAATGACTTCAGGGACATTATCATTGACATCTGTCACTTCTACAATAACACTGCAATGCTGTTCCATGGTAGGGGAGCCCATGTCCTTAGCTTCCACTTCAATTTCATATACACTGGCCTCTTCAAAATCAAGGCTCCCTTGAACATGGATTTCTCCTGTGATATTATCAATAGCAAATATTCTGCACAACGCTTCAGAGTTATGACTGCTGAGGGAATACCGTACCTGTCCATTAGACCCTTCATCAAAGTCGGTTGCATTCAGCTTAATCACCAGTGTCCCAGGAGGAGAATTTTCTACCAAGCGGATATTGTAAGTGGGTTTGTCAAAAACTGGGTGGTTATCATTGGCATCCAGAACATGGACAGCAATTTGTACAGTGCTAGATCTGGGGAATGTGCCACCATCTTCAGCTGTCAGGATTAAATTGTGGACGGCCACACGCTCTCTGTCCAATGTTTTCTCCAGAACTAGCTCTGGGAATTTGGTGCCATCTGTGCGTGCCTTCACATTGAGGCTGAAGTTCTCATTGATGCTGAGGTGATAGGTTTGCAAAGTGTTTGTTCCTATGTCTGGATCCTGTGCATGTGGGATAGGGAAACGGGCACCCAGGGCAGCCAATTCATAGATCTGTAGAACAATTGTACTACTTGAGAATTCAGGAGCATTGTCGTTGATATCCAGAATCTCCACCTCGATGCGATAGAACTCCACCGGGTTTTCAATAGCAAGTTTAAGATGCAAGAAACACCGCAGGTTCTGCCCACAAAGCTGCTCTCTGTCTATTCTGTCATTGATTATTATGATTCCAGTGTTCACATTCACAGAGAAATACTGGAAGTCGGAATCAGAAAGCACCTGCAGATTGGCAGCTGCAAGCTTTGTTACATCCATTCCTAAATCCTTAGCAAGATTTCCTACAAAGGCTCCCCGAGTGAGTTCCTCTGGGACAGAATAACGGATCTGTGCAAAACAGTCACTCAGAAACAGACAGAAAGCAAAGGTATGTAGGAATCCCAAACGCCAGGCAGCTTTTTCTGTTATGAGCATCTTTCAAAAATCCACGGCAGGAAGGTCTAAAATTGCAAAACAGGAGCTATTTATAGCACACAGTATCGCTTTAAACCCCTGAAGAACTCACCACTTATCTCAACGAAATATGCACTATATGAAGGAAAAAGGGTCTACAGTCACTGTTTACCTCCCTCATTCATTGTTTTGGTTTGAAAGAGATTGTCACAGCTATGGAGGGAGTGGTTCGCACGGCAGGTCTTCAGCATTAACCTCCTGTTCATTCGCTGAGACTGCTTTTCTATTTATCCAATCAGCAGAGTCTTTCCCAGGACAGCAACACACGCACCAATCCATGTCTGGAAGTTGCTACTGTGTGAAAAAGGACCGCGGAACCTGCTGTTTTTAACCTAGAGACACCAGGCAAAAAGACAGACTGTGGAAAACACAGCCTAACATCTTGTCCCATTTTGGCTTTTGTTCTAGCTTATCTGACCACCAGAAGCCTTAACTGCATACAGATATTTGCTCTAACAGCACAGCTGGCTCCTCCTATTATATGAGCAATAAAACAGCTAATTTCTCATTTTCTATCAGGAACGACAGTTAATGAAGGCTAGCGAGCAATGGCTCCCTCCCCACCCCTCACCCCAATCTCAACCGAAGCTTCCAGCTCAACCAGCTAATTATTTGTAGGCTACTGAATTAATGACACTTTTAATGTAAGATGTATGCATTTTTTTCAGAAAATATATGTTCCACCCTTCTAATAAAAAAACACTTGACAGGTGGTGGAGCTTTGCAATTGTAAACATGTTTAGAATGAAAGATACTCTGATTTTGACAGCATTTGAAAAATGATTTACAATTACTAACGTTTGCATTTTCTTCTCATTCTTGCCCAAATCAAGCCACTGCTCCCCAATTCCCAGTTCCTCTCAAAGGTACTTCCAACACATGTAACACCATTGTGGGAATCAATCCACAAAATTTGCCCCCCAAATAGTTTCTATTTTACAAAGCATGATCAGAGCAGTAACGTTCCTGCCCCATTTTGATAACAAGGTATGAATTAGCCCATGCTCAGTCAATCCATGTATGACGATACCAACCCATAAGAATTTAGCTCTTGGTCAAATGTCAAAGTATTACTGGAAATATCAATTATGTTTGGGATGGAAACAGGACAAAACACAAAAGGTCACCTCACCTGGTTTGGATGGTTCAGCGTATTAATAGGAGACAAAAAAGGGTCAACATTCCTTGTTAGAGTACTTGGCTGGGGATACACAGGCCTCATAAAGGTGAAATCACTTCTGTCTGACCCTGGAGAATGCCTGGATTTATGGGGCTGGCTATGGGAGTCTGCAGGCCTCAGTGTCACCTCCATGTATTCCAGGGTACCATCTGAGTTCAGTTGCAATTTAGGACTGGAGTGTTTGAAAAGATCCCTGACAGGAGCATTGTTCATGCTGTAAGAAGAATCTCTGCTTTTTCTATTCCAAAAGCATTTTGCAGACAAGACAATTAAAGTAATGAGAGAAACAATGCTAACTGCCACCAGAGCTATAATCAGATAGAAAGTCAGGTCAGATTTTTCTTTAGGATGGGTTAGAAACTCATGAGACTGTGGACTTTCCTCAGATGCTTTTTCCTCTAGTGAGACCAAGATCGTAACAGTAGTGGACAACGGTGGTTCTCCATGGTCCTTTACAAGGACAAGGATTTTCTGTGCAAGGAGATCTGCTTCTTGGAAGTTTCGAACAGTCCAAATTTCCCCGGTGTATGGAGCCACTCGAAACAAGGAGGCATTCGTAGACTGGGGGAGTAAGGAGTAGGACAGCCAGGCATTATGACCAGAATCTGCATCCACTGCTGTGACTTTTGTAACAACATAGCCTACTGGTGCAGACAGAGGGATTCTCTGGGGTCCCGACAATTGCTGGCCAGTCACTGGATACAAAACAACAGGAGCATTATCATTCTGATCCAATATGAAGAGATAAACAGTGACACTGGAGCTTAGTTTGGGTGTCCCAGCATCCTGCACAGTAACAAGGATTTGCAGTACTTGAAGCATTTCATAATCAAAAGAATGCTGGGCATATATATTCCCATTATCTGGATTGATGTAAACAAAGGAAGAAATAAGGGCATCTTGGATCTGATTTCCAGCCACTGAGTAAGTGAGCCGGGAATTGTCACCCTCATCAGGATCAGAGGCAGATACAGTACACAACAGAGAGCCAGGTGGATCATTCTCTTTCAAGAAGGAGTTGTAGAAATGCCGAGAGAAGGATGGGGCATTATCATTGACATCTGAAATGTTCAACAAGATAGTAAAATCTCTAGTTAGAGGTGGAGTTCCTGAGTCTTGGGCAGTGAGTTTGATGGTATATTGAGAGACTGTTTCTCTGTCCAGCTTTTCACGTGTAATCAAGGAAAAATGATTTTCAAAAGATTTAATTTTAAAGGGTAAGCTTGATGGTATTTGTAAGCCTACTTTTCCATTGACACCTGAATCTTGGTCTCGTACACTGAAAAGCCCCACCACTGTCTCTAAAGGTATATTTTCAGGCAGTGGATTTACCAAGGAGGTAAGCAGAATCTCTGGGAAATGGTCATTTTCGTCTTTAACTTCTACTTGGATAACACAGTGGCCTTCCATCTGTGGAATACCCTTGTCTCTGGCTCTTATATGAAGTTCATAAAATTGGGATTCTTCAAAATCCACAACTCCTTGGACATAGATCTCACCTGTATGGGGATCTAAACCAAACAGCATCTGGATGGCATCTGATGTGTGGATTCCAAAAGAATACTGTATTTCTCCGTTAGAACCTGCATCAGGGTCAGTTGCATTGAGTTTAAAAATTAAAGAGCCTACAGGAATATTTTCCAAAAAACTGATCTTGTATACAGGCAGATCAAATGTAGGCTCATTATCATTATTATCAAGGACCACGATGGTGAGCTGACTTGTTCCTGATAGGACAGGGTCCCCTCCATCATAGGCAGTCAATATGAGCTGATGTTCTGATTGTTTTTCTCTATCCAAAGGCTGGTCTAGCACCAGCTCAGGTAAAAGCTTGCCATCCTTCACATTCTTTATGTCAAGTATGAAATGAGGGTTGGGACTGAGCTGGTAGGCACTGACTGCATTGGTCCCAACATCTGCATCATGTGCACTCTCCAGTGGGAGGTGTGATCCTGTAGCAGCAGATTCTGCTACCCTCAATACAAGCCAGGGAGTGATGAAATTGGGTGAATTGTCATTCAAGTCCAGAATCTCTACTTCCAGATGAAAGAGTTCCAAGGGATTTTCAATTACCACTTGTACTGGCAGGATGCACAGTGAGGTTGCTCCACAGAGAGTCTCTCGATCTATCTTTTCATTCACCATCAGAGCACCACTGTCCAAGTTAATTGCAAAGTACCTCTTACTTTCCTCAGAGCCCAGCCAAAGCCTACGACTTGAAAGATCTGCCAGTGTTAAGCCCAGGTCATGTGCCACCTCTCCCACTATGGTCCCCAGCTTCGATTCCTCCACAATAGAATAGCGGATCTGTCCTGTAATCAACACCCAGTTGAATAATAAAAATAAGCCCAGTACTTGCCATTTGCAAGAGAGTTGCCAGGACAACTGTGGCTCCATCTCAGAAAGTCCTCTTGTGGTATCCCATTTATCAGGAGATTCCAGGACCTGGATGAGTTCTGTTGATAAAATCCCTCTGTATTCCTTTCCAAATGAATATAAGTAGCTTTTGATCTTGCTTAGCTGCAACAACAGTGTTAGTCAGAAAGGTGAGGGGGTGGATTAGGGGAGGGAAGCTGAATTACAGCCATAATGACGGAGGAAGAAAGTCAAGGCGGAAAGAGCAGATCCCTTCCTTCCATCAAAAATCTGGATCAGCAGCTGAATAGATGATAACTCCATATAGTCTCCACCACTGACAGTTCCACCTACACCCTTAAAGTTGCAGCAACATACAGAGTTGAGATGGCACCCAATGAAGCAGGCTGGTTCGTCACTGGTTTTGGCAGCTATGTTTAGCAGCTCAGATTCTTGTTCTCAAGGAAACAGCACATCCGGCAAGCATGAACAGTACAAATCCTCATTGTTCACATTTGCTAGATTCTTCCATCTCATCTGAACAAATGAGAAAATCTTTTTATCCAGAATTGTAATATATGGCTACGAAGTGATCTGATTTTCTACTTGTTATGAAAAGGTAGTGCAAGAAGGAAAAGTACTTTGAACATAGATGCATTCATCCAGAATATGGTTTGCTTGTTTTTGGCTTAGCATGATGTGTGAACCGGTCCATTGCAACATACTGATAGGTCTGAGCCTGGGTTAGTATAATGTATGAATGAACTGTATGCCAACATAAGGCGTCCGATTATTGATGCAATCTCTTATTCTCTCTGTGTTCTGCTTTCAAAATAACAAAAAGAGACTGATTCTAGAAACTGTTCGGGAAAATTACTAACTACCAATATTCTTTTATAGAGAGAAACCAATTGTTGACATTTAACCTAATACCTATGTGCCCTTTAGTTAAAAGCATCACTTCTTATCAAATCTTTAGAGGACAAGGGTATTCTTTTAACTTCTTTTAAAATATTTTAAAGGGATGTATAATACAAAATCTCCCCAAAAATATCTTCAGTTCATAAGTTGTCCACTTTAATATGAAACCCATTTGACACAGCCCTAGCCATCATTTTCAACATCATGACATCCAAACCAAAAGCATTATTACATAAAGTGCTTAGAAAAAAACATTTCACACCTCATCTCATTTGTCTCTTGGGAAAGACAGCTGGCTGAAAGAGTACCTATTGCTAATACCCCGCTAGTGACTGGCTTTGCAAACCTGAAGTTTCTCCCTTCTGAGGAGTGGGTCACGTCAGACCTTTGGAGGGTATAAGAAGAAATCTCTCTTCCAATGAAAACTGTAGGAAATTAACCTTTTCTCTATAGAGTCAAGCATGTTGAGAAAGCATCAATGTTTTTCTACTTACATGGAATTTATTTCTTTCAGGTACTAATCCAAGCCATATCAGATGTCTTATTTTCAATCTTTAAATCACTTCAAAATTAAATATATAAAGAATAATGTAGAAGGTGCTGAGATTGCTATCAAAGTGCACTTCTGGGGAAGCAATGGCGGACTGAAAAAGACTCCACAGAGAGCAGAGCCAAAGGCCGCAGCAGAAAGAGGAGCCAGTGAATGGATCAGCTCCTCGGAACTCCTCTCCAGATCAAGGAGAGGACCAAGATCACCCACAAGTTTGTTCGCCACAGAGACTCCCCATGAAGAGATCGTAAAATAGCAGTCTCTGGTGGGTTTTTGAGCTCTGGGAGCCGGGGGGAAATTCGTCTTGTCTAAGCTGCAGTTTGGTGCCTTCAAATGGATGCTGGGTTCGCCCACTTCCTCTCTTAATCATCTTAGGAAATAGCTTGTTATTGACTTTTGGTATGATAAGAACTTTCAGAAGGGCAAGTTTCATTATGCTGGGAGAGTTTCCTTCTATCCTTGATGAAAGAAGTTTCATGTAAGTTTAAGGATTAAAAAGAAAACAAATTACTTTTGAAAAACAGCAAAAGGGGGACTAGAAAGTTGATTTTGGAAAGTTAAGGGGCCAGATGGATTTGAAAGCATATTTTGTGTGGTTTGTTTAAAATTTTATATATGAAGATTTTGAAATTAACTGTAAGTAATCCTCCATAGGATAGTTTTGTTGATTGGAAAATAAACATATGACAAGAAGGCACTTTGAAGGTTGACTAGAGGGAACCAGAGAGAACTAAAGATTACAATTAAAGGAGAAGAGACCCATCAATACAATGGAGCAATACTATTTGACTACAGAAGAAATCAAGGATATTTAGGAATAACGTACCCAGAAATTACTCTTAATATTGTCTGCCACTATAAACATGGATTTAATGGAGGCTACAGAAGAGGACAGATTTTACTGGACAAAATAGAGACTGAGGCTGATCTGAACATGGATCTGAAAATGGAGATAAAAATGCCAGACTACAAGAGTGATACGGAAAAAGATGCCACATTGGATTTACAAATGAAACTGGTTGGTGTCTTAATAATTAAAGGGGACATACAAATAATAAATCAGAAGAGTAACTTGGAAAGCTTTCTTATCTTGGATTTACAAAAGAGAGATGTTAAATTAGTGAAATTGTTTCTGAGAAGAGACACAGAGAAAATGATAAGAAATCAACTTGTGGGCCATTATTTGAAGGGATTACAGATCAAGCTTTTAAGAAACAGAAGGAATATAAAGTGGATTTACTTGATCAGGGTTAAAATATACAGTATGTGTTGTAGTTTCTCGTAGCTCTTAATGGAACTCTTTTTTAACTAGGATTGAATGACAAGGCTTTAAAGATTTGTTTATAGATAACAGATAAGATATGGGGAGAAGTTTGCTTTATTTTTTAGAGAAAGTGGTAAATTGGAATATAAAATAGATTTATTTGGTTAAGTAAAATATATATGTTATTATTTCTGGTATCTCTTAATGGACTTTTGCTGATTTGGATTGAATGATGAGTTTTTACAATTTGTTTATTGATAAGGGATGAGATATGGGAAGAAGAGACTTTTTAAATTAAAATATTAAATAAGTTGTTAAGTTACTGAAGTTGTTTCTACTTGTCTGGAGGGAGGGGGGAATCACTTCTTTATATGTCTTTTTCTTATTTTTTCCTTTTTTTCTTATTTTTTTCCTTTTTCTCTTTTTATGTTCTCTTTTTTTCTGTTTTTTACTTTTTATATTCTTCTTAGTTTGTATTAGTTTTTTATCTTTGTATTTGTAAACCTTAATAAAATTATTATATTAAAAAAAGATTGCTATCAGAGTGGAATAGTCCATCCTATTCACTGTGGACAGAACTGCCATTCTAGGTTAGGTATCAAAATGGTTCTGGCTGACATAAGTGAGATTTAGGATTTCAACTCTAAGCCTTTGGGAAGGGCATCTGATTCCAAAACAGCCTGACTGATCTGACTTTCTCCTGGGAATGCTGAGACTTTGAAAAGGCCTAGGACTGTACCTTGTTACAGCTTATAAGAAATTCATGCATTTTGTCACTTTGGTGGCCAAGGAAACTCCTTGTCCTGAGAAAGAGTTTGGCTTCATGGCTTGATGCCCCTTTTGAATTGCAATGTATCCTGAATCTAGAAGTGAATCTATTGAATTTGTCTATAGTCACTGAACAGCCACCATAGATGGTTCCATTATCCATGGTATAAACACGGGAAGAAATGGACACTCCATTTATAATGCGCTTGACCAAAGAGTAAAAGCTTTGAAATTTGGCCAATATCAGGATTAGACAAATGCAAATACAGAAACTACCGACATTCTGTAAGCATTTTTCTTAGTTACAAGTCTGTGATATATAGGCTGTGAGAAATAAGTTGGGTTATTATTGAGATCAGAGTGATTATACAGATATTGTTCTGGACTGAAAAAGGTAGAAATCCAGATATGTAACTGTTGATTATAACATTATACTGTGAAAGAGATCTTTTCTCCAAAATCATCATCACTAACTCTGAGGAGCCTTTCTGTGGTACAAAGAATACTTCTGGCATAGTAGTAGTAAATAGGTGAAGCTAATCAGTAATACCTAATCAGTACGTAATCATTAAGAATTTTCAGGATATGCTTATGGAAGCTGATCCTTGGTCTTCTCATGAATTTTTAAAAATGTGTCATTTTTATCACCTTTTGAATTATTTATCTCCCAAATTCTTACTCACAGCTGAAAATTCTCTAGATTTTGTGTGAATTGTGAGTGCTAAAGGTCACTTTCCGATGTGGACCCTCATCCTTCTAAATATACCAATCACTCTATAGATACTTTCCAGTGAGTTAGCTTTATATCATTGGCACCTATAGTCCACCTTGTAATCTAAGCAATTCCAAATTTAGCAATTCCTTCACCCAACATTGTAAGACCAAGACGTGAGGCTGCTGTTTTCTTTCAAGTACCTTCTCTCAAATCAGCTCACCTTTGCTACCATCTGTATAAGAGTTAACGTTCAAGCTGGATTGTTCAAGTGGACTTAAGCGGTAAATACTGACTGAATTTGTACCAGCATCCAATCTTCATCTCACTGGTAGAACTCAGATTCCTGGCACAATAGATTTTAAAATCTCCAAATACAGTATGATCATTACTCACATCTATTTCCACAGTCTAGCTACTCTTTTACTACCATGACATAATTCTAAGTCAAAGAACTTTTCAGCAGAGACAAGCATGATCTGCAACTAATGGGAGCCTTGCCAGGCAGCATTTAGACCCAAGCCTTTAACCTCATCCTCTCTAAAGATCACCTTAGAAATAAAATGACTGAACTGTGCAATCTCTCCAACCATCTAGACAGAAACAGAAACTGAAAGTAACACTCATTCACCACTGGATAAAGCATGAAGTTATCTTTGATTTCATCGTTACAAGAAAATAACAGTGAAATCTGGTTTAGATGACACAAGTTCTGAGAAAATTATATATAATCTATTTTATTGTATAGAAAAATCTATAAAGTCCAGTATAATATGACAGAACATGACAGAACATAAGCAATGCCCTGCTGATCAGACCCTTGGCTCGTCTAGTCCAGCAGTCTGTTCTCACAGTGGTCTACCGACTCCTGAAGGAAGCTCACTAGTCTTCCAGCAGACGGCTTTTAGAGGCAATCACACTGCCATCCAGGCTGTTAGCCATTGATCCACATGACTTCCATGAATTGATCTAACAAGTCTAGTCTATCTGTTACAGAACTAATCAAAGAAGAGATTGTCTTTCTAAACACATGAAGTCCAGTTGGAGTATGCTAGTTGCGCAGCCTAGCAACATAAATGAATTTTCTCTTAAACTTAGAATATGTGTAGCCAATGTATATGAAATGGTTCCAAATTAGAGACAATTCCCTGTTCATCAATTCACCAAACTCTGATAGAACATGACTGGAAGTTCCAACCACTTAGACTGTCCCATGGAAAGAAATTTCTTCCTAAGAAACACTTTTATTTGTGGAGATAACTGAGTCAAAATTATAGAAAATCAGATAAATGGATCTTCTGGAACTACAGAAAAAATGAACAAAAATATTTGGTCAGTCCTAAAATACATAGTGTCTTCAGAACACTGTCATGAATGCTCTCAATGTAGTGAAGATATGGATGTGGACAGTTCACTACTCTCAAGAGAATAGTAATCTGCTTGCATCAGAAAATGGAGCATTTGTATTAACTCCTTCTTGATGCAATCTGGGTAGTAAAGACAGTTGATACTTCCTATCTGTACAATCTCTTGATTTCAGCAAAACAGAGTACCCCATGACATTCTGATTCCCAAGTTAGTTAAATGAGATTGCATGAAACTGAATACACAGTGAATACACAGCTGGTTTAAAAAGTGTTCATCAATTGTTCTTAATCAAATTGGAGAGTAGTAGTAAACAAGGTGCCACACCATTCAGTCCTGAATCCTCTACTCTTCAATATAACAACAACAACAAAGTTTTAATTAATGAACTGAATGGAGGGAGTGATTATCAAATTGTATAGAAGGCACATTTACTGAAAGTGATAAGAGGCAAGTGCAAAATCCTTCACTTGGAAATAAGAATACAATCAGGAACAGCTTGATAGTAGTATGATAATAATACTATAATGCTATGCTATGCTATGCTATGCTATGCTATGCTGTGCTGTGCTGTGCTGTGCTGTGCTATGCTGTGCTGTGCTGTGCTGTGCTGTGCTGTGCTGTGCTATGCTATGCTATGCTATGCTATGCTATGCTATGCTATGCTATGCTATACTAATATTGTATAAACCCTGGTAATAATAATACTAATTTACAAGATGATAATACTACTAAACCCAGGCTTAATAGCAATATTTGTGAAATACAGTCAGGTCCAGAAATATTGGAACATCGACACAATTCTAACATCTTTGGCTCTATACACCACCACAATGGATTTGGAATGAAACAAACACAATGTGCCTTAACTGCAGAGTGTCAGCTTTAATTTGAGGGTATGTACATCCAACTCAGGTGAACGGTGTAGGAATTACAACAGTTTGCATATGTGCCCCCCACTTGTTAAGGGACCAAAAGTAATGGGACAATTGGCTTCTCAGCTGTTCCATGGCCAGGTGTGTGATATTCCCTCAGTACCCCAATTACAATGTGCAGATAAAAGGCCCAGAGTTCATTTCAAGTGTGCTATTTGCATTTGGAATCTGTTGCTGTCAACTCTCAAGATGAGATCCAAAGAGCTGTCACTATCAGTGAAGCAAGCCATCATTAGGCTGAAGAAACAAAACAAACCCATCAGAGAGATAGCAAGAACATTAGGCGTGGCCGAAACAACTGTTTGGAACATTCACAAAAAGAAGGAACGCACCAGTGAGCTCAGCAACACCAAAAGACCTGGGAGACAATGGAAAACAACTGTGGTGGATGACCGAAGAATCCTTTCCCTGGTGAAGAAAACACCCTTCACAACAGTTGGCCAGATCAAGAACACTCTCCAGGAGGTAGGTGTATGTGTGTCAAAGTCAACAATCAAAAGAAGACTTCACCAAAGTGGGGTTCACCACAAGATGTAAACCATTGGTGAGCCTCAAAAACAGGAAGGCCAGATTAGAGTTTGCCAAATGACATCTAAAAAAGCCTTCACAGTTCTGGAACAACATCCTATGGACAGATGAGACCAAGATCAACTTGTACCAGAGTGATGGGAAGAGAAGAGTATGGAGAAGGAAAGGAACTGCTCATGATCCTAAGCATACCACCTCATCAGTGAAGCATGGTGGTGGTAGTGTCATGGCGTGGGCATGTATGGCTGCCAATGGAACTGGTTCTCTTGTATTTATTGATGATGTGACTGCTGACAAAAGCAGCAGGATGAATTCTGCAGTGTTTCGGGCAATATTATCTGCTCACATTCAGCCAAATGCTGCAGAACTCATTGGACGGCGCTTCACAGTACAGATGGACAATGACCCAAAGCATACTGCAAAAGCAACCAAAGAGTTTTTGAAGGGCCAGAAGTGGAATGTTATGCAATGGCCAACTCAATCACCTGACCTGAATCCCATTGAGCATGCATTTCACTTGCTGAAGACAAAACTGAAGGGAAAATGCCCCAAGAACAAGCAGGAACTGAAGACAGTTGCAGTAGAGGCCTGGCAGAGCATCACCAGGGATGAAACCCAGCGTCTGGTGATGTCTATGCGTTCCAGGCTTCAGGCTGTGATTGACTGCAACGGATTTGCAACCAAGTATTAAAAAGGGAAAGTTTGATTTATGATTATTATTCTGTCCCATTACTTTTGGTCCCTTAACAAGTGGGGGGCACATATGCAAACTGTTGTAATTCCTACACCGTTCACCTGAGTTGGATGTACATACCCTCAAATTACAGCTGACAGTCTGCAGTTAAAGCACATTGTGTTTGTTTCATTCCAAATCCATTGTGGTGGTGTATAGAGCCAAAGATGTTAGAATTGTGTCGATGTCCCAATATTTCTGGACCTGACTGTAGCTGTTGCACCTGAGTAAGAGTCAACAAAGTGATGCAGCTACAAAAAAGACAAATGCAATTTTAAGCAGCAGCGATAGAAGCACAGTTTTCAAATCACAGGAAATAATTCTTCCATTTAGTTTTGATCAAATCTTACACTGAGTATTCTGTTCAGTTCTGGGCACATGCTTAATACAAGGTAGTTGGATGACAGCTACAGAGGATCTTGGAGGAAATGGATTACCTGGACACTCTGCAGTCTGGTTTCATGGCAGGGTACAGTACAGAGTCCACATTGCTTGCTCTTGTTGATGACCTTTGGTGGAGCCGGGATGGAGATGTGCATCCATCCTAGCGCTCCTTGATTTCAGCAGCTTTCGATACTGTCAACCACGGTATCCTTCTGGACCGACTGTGGGCGTTAGGAGCAGGGTATCTCGTGTGGGGTGCCTCAGGGCCCAACGCTCTTCCCTCTCCTGTTCAACATCTACATGAAACCAGTGGGTGAGTTTATCGGCCATTTTGGGGTGTGGTATCATCAGCATGCTAATGATACCCAGCTTTACATCTCCACCCCACATGGCACAGGTGAAGCTGTCAATGTGTTGACCCAGTGACTGGAGGCTGTTTGGGTCTGGATAGGGCAGAACAGACTTTGGCTCAATCCTGAGTATCTGTGGCTGTTTGGACCCCCTGGGTTGGGGATATCACTATCTTTGGCCTTGGATGGGGCTGCACTTCCCCAGCCAAGACTGGTGCGCAACTTGGGGGTCCTTCTGGACTTGCTACTGCTTGAAGAGCAGGTGGCAGATGTGGCCAGGAGGGCCTTTGCACAGGTTCATCTTGTGCGCCAGTTGCACCCTTTCCTTGATCAGGTGGCCCTTCAGTCAGTCACTCATGCTCTGGCAACCTCATGACTGTATTATTGCAATGCGCTCTACATGGGGCTACCCTTGAAGACCACCTGGAAGCCACAGCTGGTTCAGAATGCAGCAGTGTGAGCATAATGGGCACCTCTCAATGTGCCCATGCATCACCACTTCTACATGAGCTGCATTGGCTGCCAGTTGGTTTCTGAGTGCAATTCAAGCTGCTGGTTATTACTTATACACACACTTACACACACACACACACACAATTTATTGATGAGTCAATTGACCATATCAAAGCATGGGCATCACCCACAATAAGGTACAATAAAATGAGGTAAGGTAAGATACAGTAAAATGAGATAAAATAGACTACAGTAAGATAAAATAGGGTTAGGGTTTATAAACCCCTGTATGGCACAGGTCCTGGATATCTTGTTCCACTTCTGCCCACCCAGTAGGTTCCAGCAAAGTTGGTATGCTCCAGGTCCCCTCCATTAAACATTGCCATCTTGTGGGACCTAGGAAGCATGCCTTCTCTGTCGTGGCCCCCACCCTCTGGAATAGCATTCCCCAGAGATGAGGATGGCGCCATCTCTCCTGGGGTTCTGGAAAGCTTTGAAAACCTGGCTTTGGTCCCAGGCCTGGGGTTGATGTTTGTTATTTGTTCAATGATCCTTGTTTTGTTTTGTTTTGTTGATTTTGCTGTCTATTAGATTGCTTTAGTCTGGGCTGTCTGTCTGATTTACTGTTTTTAGTTTTTTTCTAGTATTGTATGCTGCCCAGAGTCCACTAGAGTAGGGCCGCCAATTAATATAAATAAATAAACAAACAAATAAATAAAAACAATAATACATTTACTGCATCTTCCTCAGTATCACTGGGAAATCCCTATTTGGACTTCATGGTGTTTTAATTAAAAGAATAATGAAATAAAATTGAAGTACTAATATGGAGTACCCTGCAACTCTCTATATAAACTGGAGTGCTCTCACCTTAAGCTTTTAAGGGCAAATGAGGCTCTCCTTGTTGCAGAATGCTTTTAGAAGCAGTAACTTCAGAAAAAAGATGGCAGTCTTTATATATGGACTGCAGACACCCTATAGCTAAGTAAACTGAGGATGCAAAATCCTAGGGATATTGATTCTTCTATTTTTATATATCTGTCAGCTTAGAAAAGTGTAACAGACACAGTGAAGTCTATTCCCTAACTCATTGATTTCCCTGTTTTCTGCTTTAGTTTGGTTTATAACAGCCATGGATGTTTAGTGATTTATTTCAGTTTTATGGAGGAGCTTCATCCAAACATACCTGGGGATTCTCAGTATATAGGTTCATTTATAAGTGCAAAACTTTGTTTCCAGAGACAGCTTCTTATTTACCAAAAAAGATATCTTTAAGTAGCTCACTTGTTTCCTTTTGCAGAGAAAATATTCCCTGAAATTAAATTGTGGTATCTGGAAATAGGGCATTACTTCACTTTGTGAAGCAACATGAAAGGGCTATCAAAGCAAAGCACCTAACTGCTGGATAACGTAGCACAATTAATTATGTTATGTACAACTTCTGAATTATTCTTCTTCAACAATTGTAGAAAAGTGATGTCTTAGCAGAGGGAAAAGTTTCTATTTCGGAATTCATTGATGTTCTTCAGAGAAAATGAGAAGTAGTAAAATGAGACAATGGTCAGACAGAGACGTAAAAGGAAAGAAGGGGGAAGTATATTGCACAATTAATAAGTGAAAAAAAGGTCTGAGACTATAATTACAAGTTTTAAATTGTGACTTCTGTCTCCTAAACTGTTTGTTAGTCCTTAAACTGAACCTGAAGAAAATGGATGGAAAAACTAGTAGCTTTTAGAAAAACTGACCAAAAGGATAAAATGAAATCATCCTGCAAACATTTTGCCCAGGAATGGGTAGTGACCAGTGAGCTCAAAGGGACAAAGGGTAGAATTAATAGAGTTAACAGGGATCAAATCAACTATACCATATTTTACAAATGCTCAACCTGAGAAATTTGCTATTTATTCTCCTCTGTTATATAGATCTTCTAACAACATCCACATCATTGCAGGAAAAAAAAAAATATTTGGCCAATGAAACCTAATCACAGGTTTCCACAGAGGGAAGGGACAAAATCTGGCCAAGTTTCATACTGAGATAAACAGTGTCACCTATAGCTTTAAAGGTCAAAAACAACATAACATAACTGAGGTCAAAAATAACTGGTAACTACTGCACAGGCAGAGTGTGTATTACACACCAGCTGGCAGCTTAATTCCTACATTTTGCAACAAATGAAGCTTCCAGACATTGCCTGAGGATAACCTCACACAGAGCACATTGTAATATTCAAGTGAGGAAGTCACTATGGCATAGTTAACTATTCTTCGATTTGATCAGCTCAGGTATAGTTGTAGCTGGCATCTAAGGCATGACTATGCAACCCAACTCTTTCTCACCAATACAACCTGTGAATCCAGAGACAACTGAGAGTCAAAAAGCACTTCCAAACTATGAGACACCCTCTTTCACGGGAGTGCAGCCCTATCCTGAAAAGGCTCAATTATAGTCCCAGAGCCTAGTTTGCCACTGACTAACAGCCCTACTGTCTTGTCTGGATTTGATTTCATTTTGTTCACTCTCATCCATCGCATTACCCAGCTTAGATATCTATCAAGGGAATCAAATGCAAGACCAGAAGGATAGCAGAGTAATGGATTCAAAAGCCACAAAAAGGCCCAAGAGAACAAGTACAGCTACCCTCCCCTTATCCAGTCCCCAGCATACAGCCTCCACCAAGGCTACCAGTCTCATAACCTGTCTAGAGGCCCAATTAATTCCTCCAGACCCATCTGGAGTTGGAAGGCTATTATTTTCTTAATAATTTCAGGTAGAAAGTATACATTTGAGATCATATGATAGTTACCCAGCTATGGCAGGTCAATCAATTTTTTTTTTAATGATAACTCAGGGAGGCACACATTCCTCCATAAGGAAGTCTTCCTTACTTTCCTTAACAATGGGGGCCAGTCCTATTCTGGCAGATTTAATCAACCAAGATGTGTGCAAAGTGAAAGAAACTCTCATCTCTCCAGACATCTTGTCTACATCCCTGAGATTCACAACACAGTAAGGCAAGTGGTTTCCATGGTTACCTCCTCATACTGTACTCCCAAATTGAAGTGGAACTGAACAAATATCTGCAAAGAATGTTGCAAATAGATTTTCTTCCCCAGCATCCTGGGGGAACAGTTATAAGACAGCAATGAAAAGCTATGTTGGCTTCTTCTGTGCAGATGCAAAGGAGGCAGAGAAGTAACTTCCATGATGTTGCTTCAAATGGGCTTTAATTTCTGAGATTCATTCTGAGATTTTCTCTATATTCAAGTTGTCATCCCTTTCACTTAATTTCCCTCAGCCCCCCCCCCTTTAACTGGTGCCTTAATTGGCTCTGCAAAAGGGATGACAATGTTTAGACTAAAAGCATTTTCTGACCCAACCATTTCCACGTTCCAGAGATCAACCAAGGCATTGACAGCATGACCAAAAGAGGAAACAGGAACATCTCTAACCACATTCTGGAAAACACTGGGATCTATCAGTAGCCGAGGCCAACTATTTTACTTCAACAGTTAGTCCTGCAATCACACCAACAATCATCCTAAAGCTGCCCAGAGGAGGACCTGCCCATGGTAACAATCTTACTAAAAGGTTATCTATCCATGGGTCAAGTACACTTGAAGTAAGTACCAGAACTAGACACATAGATATCTACTCTATTCACAGGCAAGGCATTAACTGGAATAGGTCTATGATTAACATGACAGACATGAACCCCTGAGCTGCTTCTGAAAGGGAACCTTTGAGGATCTACCACTATCCATGAGCTCACTTCAAGCAGAGTGGGCAATGTACTGACAGAACTTCAACATTCTATGTTGTTCTGGTTTCACAGTTGCAGTAGCATACATTCAAAAATTGTTTGAATGTCTGTTAAATGATCTATGAGATGGGGTTCTTATACATCAGTGTTTCTCAAACTTTTCTAGACAATGGAACACCTACAACTGTTTCTATAAAAAAGGAGGAAGGTAAAGAATATGAAAATAGCATAGCATGATATGGGGAAGCCACACTGGGCAAAAAATATCTGGTTGTCATCTTGGAACAACAATCCTAGGTTGCATCAACAGGAGCATAGCATCAGGATCAAGAGAAGTAATTGTTCCTCTCTATTCTGTTCTAGGTGAGACTGCCCCTTATTTGCCCTTTAGTTCTAGACACTTTATTTATACACACTAGAACATATACAGAAGAGACCAAAGATTAGAAGCCTGCAAGAAAAAATTATGAGAAATGTTTGGAGTCATGGGTATGTTTAGGCGGGTTCAAAGACTGTGGGAAGATAGCTGTCTTCAGGTATCCAAAAGACTGTTCTGTAGAAGACGGGGCAGAATTGTTGAAAATTATTCCAGACAAGACAAGAAGCTTAAATGACAAGGAAGTAGGTTTTAGTTAGGCATAAGAAAAGATTATTCTAGCAATCAGAGCTATTCAACAGATTGCCTGAAGAAATGGTGAACTCTCCTTTCCTGGAACTGTTTAAGCAGAGGATGGAAGGGCATCTATTAGGGGTGCTCTAGTAATGGATTCATGCACCATACAGAGGGTTGGGTTACAATGAATTTTAAGCCCCCTTCCAGCCCTTCTGTTCTATCATTCTGAGCTGATCCCTTCTCTGCACATGCAGACTCTCATGCAACTCAGTACACATCAGAATGGGCAAAGAGGCCTCCCAAATAGAAAACCCGTGTGCTGACTATTTAGTTGCCCTAAAACTCTAACACAACAAGAGATTTAAAAAAAAAACCAGGAATCTCACAAATAGTGGGATAAGAAATGGAACTTTAAAATAACCATGAGATCAATAAAATTATTCAGCAAAGTGCTGATTAATGTGCAAAGGTACATGGAAAACAGCCAGATGTTAGGAAAACAACAAGCATATATCTTTTGAAAACTACTTGAAACAAACTAACAAAAAAGAAATGGGCACACTCCAGCATTAGAATTTTTTTAATTTGCCTAATTTGTTTATACAAACACTTCTCTCTCGCATTTTGGGTAAATTCCCTATCCATATCATGTTACTGATTTTGTGCAAACAAAATTGCAAAACTAAAATAGAGGGGAGGAAAGCAAAGAGCAAGAGAGAGAGAGAAAAACCCCAAACCCTTCCTTTTCAGGCTTTTCTTGCTTTCAACTTATCGGTGTTTTACAAAGAAGAAAAAGGGTCAAACACTTGTGATACCTGCAGCCCCTACAAGTTACAAATGAGCAGCAGCCATCAGTCAGTGATCTAAGGGGACCTGCCTGCTGTTTGTTGCCTGACTTTGCCCCACAGCCACTATTTTCTAGTACCTCCCCTCTCTCAAATTACCCTTTTATTTTTAAAATAAAAATTGCTGCTTGCTGCTGTTGCTGCTATCTAAAATAGTGTTTTTTCTTTTCTTTTTCACCAGTGATTTGCTGGCCCTGCAAGTTGGCTGCTGGGAGGGAGGCAGCTAAATTGACTGGAAGCTGTTCCTTTCCACCATCCATAATTCTGTTTTATCCCTGAATCTGTGTGCTCTGCAATTATTGACAAAAGTCTAAGAAAGATTCCAGTATTCTATGTCCAATAAAGAAAAGTCCAGACTATTCAGGAATCCAACTCCCTAATAAGAAAACTCTGAATCTTCACATCAAACTTTGGAGACCTCACTATTCTGGATCACAATGACCGTTTGTGACCTAAGGGGAGATTTTAGAACATGCTTAAGATCCTTTCAATATAGATGTGTAGAGTATACTTGGTGGCACTTCATATTTGCAAGTCTGCAAGGCAGCATTTCTAGATTCTGGCTAAGAAGGATAGGTAGCATTATTTCCAGTGTTTCATGGGAACACATTATCCTAGTCCTATATTATCTCCACTAGTATGCATGTTAATTTTCAAATGTGTTAATTTTCAAATCCATAAAAAGCTTTAGTCTATTACAGAGGTTCCTAATTTTTTTGCCATCATACCTTCCTTTAGTGTAATTTATTTTATTTATTAAATTTATACTAAATCTTAATGTACACACTTCCCCTAAAAATCACCAAAATGAACACAAATGAATAATGAAAACATACAATGAAACTTTGGGAAAGGTGGATATATTGTAACAATGTCACTAAAAGGTTCTTCACACCTCCCTTGAACTCTGTCTGCACCTCCCCAAGGGAAGTACACCTCACGGTTTGGGAAACCCTAATCTATTATGTACCCTAATTCCCAATTTGGGGAACATCTGTTTCAGGACTATACCACTTTAAACTGCGGGTGGATGCTGAACACGGCTCCTTCTAGACACCTATATTAGTTTGCCTGCAGAATGTCATAGCTATTGACAGTTTTCACAAAATGAGGCTTTAAAACTCTAGGTAATATATTTGCTTCTTTTCTTTTATCTTTAAACCTACATGTTTACCAGCATTGTTCCTTTAGCCATGCTTCTGCAGTCAAGGGGGGAAGGGGTGATCTGTGGAGCATTAAAGGGAATTTGCACTGTGCCCCTCCCCCTCCCTTTCTTCGGTTGGTTTAACTGTTTCATTTCCTAATGAAATCGGGGCACATATAGAAGCTGCAATCAGCTTCCAGTCTCCTAATAATTGTGCAGGCACAGTTAAGAACTGATGTTCCTTGATTCCCCCCTCTCCATTTACTAACATTTAACTAACTAGCTTGTACCTTTTCTGTGTAACCTGACAAGAATCTTTTTGATTGCAGTGGCAAAAATAATAATCATGCCACTGTAGTTACAACTAAAAAGAAAAATGCTTATTATTGTAGGAACTCAGGGCTCCTCCATGTAGGTTTCCTACTGTATCACCATGGTGACGGATCCGCTGTGTTCAAGAAGATTCATTTTCATTTTTTATACTCAACTGTCTCTCCCTTTCCCAAAATACAGCCTGTCAGAAAGGATTTTTTTTGGCTAACCACATGATAAATGAATCATATGTTGAGGAGGGGAGAGCAAGTTAGCAAAGTACTTTACTTTTTTCTTATTGTTTCAGTGGTTATGACTGAACACAAACAATTCTGTCCACATTTTTTAAAAAGGGTAAGCAATTTTCATCACTTGCGGAAACTTGTTTTTTTTAATGGAGGGAGACATGGTATACTGTAATATGTTTTCATATGAGACCAATAACATGGGTTTAAAGGGGCTGCACCTCCCCTTTTTTAAACTAGTCCAGATTGTCATTTGCTGGAAGGTGCAGGTGTTTCTAGCCTTCGAAGAAAAAAAAAACAGTACATACAGACATTTGGCCTCTGAAAGGCCCCCACTTCTGTTTTTCAGTTGGTTTAAGCAATGAAGTTTCAGCTTGACTTGACAATGGCTGTATACACAATCATACTAATTCATAGTTTGTTTTAATTATGGGTTGATGATGCCCTGGTCTGTACATAATGATTCAGGAAAGCTTCCTGCTTCATCTTGATATACATTCCTAAGGAACGACTGCATGCTGTAGAAAACCAAATTTTAGAGGCAATCACATATAAAGCCAAAACTAATAGGCAGGTGCAATACTGTAACAGGAATATATGGCCTTTCTAACTTAGGTTTTATTTCATGCCTATTTTTCCACTTAGCTTGTAAACTATTTTTAAACCTGTCTTCCACTTCATTCATTTTATGTTTGAGAGGTCAGTCTGCAAAATGGCTTCTATTTAGCTTTCAGTTTGTTTTTAATTATGAAAAATGGGCAGAAAACTATAATGGAATAAACACATTTATTTATTCTGTATAAGGAACAGGAGTTAGGGTATGATCTATTTTAAGCCAAAAGGGACCAAGATGAGTTGAAAGATTTGCTGCAATTGTGTCCACAAGTGCTTGAGATTAAATCTTATTTAAGCACGTTGGATTCTTTTTAAACAGATTTGCAGATGACATTGCTACAGTCCTATTCAAACATACTGGTAAGTAAGCCTCAATGAACTCAGCAGTATCTACTGTGCATGTATTTGTATTTGATTTATGTTCTGTCTTTGTACTCAGGTATTCAAGTATAAATTTACTGGACAATATCTTTGCATTGATGACCATATAGAAAATGGAAGCATATAGATGAGATAAATGAGATGCAATGGATATTTTTCTCCTATTTTAAATTTTAGTATGAATTATAGAAGTGTTAGTTTTCAGGAGTTAGCTCCATCCATTCCCAAGGGCCTCCAAGATAAATTTCTGAATACATACAATATACATCTTATATCTTATATGCAAGGAAAGCTATTTTAAAAATATTAATGATGTAGCATAATGATAATTATGTTTTCCTATCACATCTGCATATATATTTAGCCTATGAGGCTCTGGATTTTTATCTTTACATCAGCTTTGGGAGACTGAAGGATACTGATTAGCCAAAGTGCATGCCATGAGGCCTGGGGACCTGGGTTGGTGGTAAACCTTTGTAGGCCACCAAAATCTTAAGCCAACCCTACCTGCATGTGTACATGTCTCTCTCCTATCTTATTAGATAACTAAATTTGAGGCCACAGCTTGATCTTTCTATATTATGTGTGTGCCTATGTATATCTATCTACTTACCTACCTACCTGAGAGACATTCTATGTATGTTACTATTTCTTATGCCAGTAGGCCAGCTGCTATAAAGGAAGAAGTGATGTAAATGAGAGCTTGTGTTTGCTGCCAAGGAATCAGGAAGCAAGCAGTGGCATAACTATATCACCTGTTCAGATAGTCACCAGAATCTGAGCTCTACTCACAGCTGTCTTTTTACAACGGAGTAAGTACCATTCTTTTGCTTCAGGAAAAGCATAGAAGATAAGTTCCACTAAAAACACAGATTTAATAATATAGTACATAGGTTTTGCTTAGTTGTACCTAAAATAGCTTTCTATGAGTGTATTATGTTTGTACATGCAAGCACTTCATTTAGGAGTAAAATAAGCCTAGTATTCCACTGTGTAAGTTCATCTGCAGCCTGGGCTGGACACAGGCTGACTATCTGAGTAAGAAGACAGTCTTTGTGCTAAAAGGCCCTCCAGGCCCTCCTCCTTGCATCAACCCGACACAGGGAAGCATTCTTGGTGGCAGTTCCCCGTCTGTAAAATGCCCTTTCTCCTCTCTAATCTGTTACAGCACAACCAACTTTTGCACACCCTTCAGTCCTGGGGTAACAAAGAAGAATAGTGCTCCTTTAAATACAGGGTTATTATATTGCTACTCAGACTTCACATATTCTGGGCCCCAATCCCTCTAATGATTCTTATGAGGGCTGACAAACATCCTGTGGAAGTGAAAGTAGCGAGGGACCTGGAGCTATTGTTTTATTCAACACTCTTGCCTACCTTCCTTCCCTGAGCTGATGTTTCTTGCTCCCGTTTTGGTTGCTACTAAACTCAAAGGGTGGGCACCATGGTGACACTTTAGAGGGGGCCAACTTGTCCAACAGGCTACCTTAAACATATCTGCAGTGAAGGCAACATTTAAACTCAAGCCCCTTCCTAGAAGTGCAGCTCTTTCATATATTCACACCATATTCTCTGGCAGTGGCTGCTGTTTGTTCTATTATACTAGAATCAGTGGCTGTTAGAAGTAGAAATGTAAAAGATCCCTATGATTGCTCATATTCTTCAAATGCTATTTAAGTGATTCCCCATACTCTCCCAAAATAAAAAAAAAAAGTGTATGTCGTTCACTGAAATCCTGTCTTAGCCAAAAGTAAAATGTTGCAGAAGTTTTCCTTTAAGTCTTTTGGAGAATTGGCCGAGCAAAATAGCCTTCAGGATTCTCCCAATTAGAATTTAGTCCATTTGCTTCTACAGTACACACACAATATCTCTACCCAGTGCTGCTCTTTCATGGTTTCTGGATCTGCTTACACATTTTAATTAAATATGAGCTTAATTCATCAAGCCTTGTTTATGCAGAGACCTGAAAGAGTTAACATGGATCTGAGTTAGCACAGGGACAACTGTATGAACTCCCCAACTTCATATAATATAAGAAACAACAAAAAATAGGAATAGGAATTCAGCAGGAGAGCTCTACATTATTCTGCTACAACATACACCATAGAGAATGGAGGAAAAAGAACAAACTTCACAGGCACTGACACATTTCAAGAAGAAAAAAAAAGTATTATTAAGCCAACTTAGGCTCAGAGCTGAGTTTTCCAGACATAGCTGGAAAAGGACAAGCATACATTACCTCAGAGGGCACTAGCAGCCTGTTACTGGTACTTATTATCTGGTTGTACACTGCAGGATCGCATCTTGTGACAGTACTCTGGCGGCTCCCCATAGTACTGGGAGCAAAAGGCATTTTGTATAGAAGATCACTCTGGCAAGAGTCAGTGGTAAGGACCTGCTGGTAGAAATCTGGAGGAAAAAATCCACTCCGCACAGTGTCCACGTGGTTGAAAGGCTCTGGGGTTCTGTAAAGGTTGCTCCTGGAGGCCTTGAAGATATCCTTGGACTGCCTCCATTTGTAAAATTTAAAAGAGCCCACTCCAATCACTGTGACAAAGAAGGCCACCGATATCAGAATGATAGCAAGGATCAAATAGAAAGTCAAGTGTTTCTTTGATTGTGGTGTAGTAGACACCACTGTAAAGTCTGTCAGTGTCTCCCTGGATGCCTCTGCTATTGTTACAATAAGGGTCACAGTGGAGGACAACGCGGGTTCTCCGTGATCTTTTATTAAAATTATCAAAGTTTGCTTGCGGGAATCTTCTTCCTGTAGAGAGCGTGCTGTTATTATCTCCCCAGAATACAAGCCCACAGCAAAGAGTCCTGGATCAGTGGCTTCATGAAGTACATAGGAAAGCCAGGCATTGTAACCAGCATCTGCATCCCAGGCCACAATTTTGGTGACCAAATATCCAGGACTGACTGTGGATGACATTACTTCTGAAAACAAAGAACTGTTACCCGAAGTTGGATATAAGACTCTGGGTACATTGTCATTTTGATCTGTGACAAAAACATTGATTGTGACGTTAGTGGCAAGGGGTGGAAGCCCTCCATCACGGACTTGTACCACTAGCCTGAACTCCATGATGTTTTCATAATCCAAAAGTGCTAGGACATAAATAGTACCATTCTCCCGGTTAATAGAAAAATATCTGCTAATCAGATCTCCTTCAGGTTTCTCATTTTCCAAGATAGAGTAAGAAAGACGGGAATTCTGGTCCAGATCTGGATCAGAGGCACTAATATTAAAAATAATGGCCCCTGGAAGGTTGTTTTCCTCCATATACACATCATAGAAAGATTGTGGGAATGTAGGGGGGTTGTCATTTATATCAGACACTTTAACAAGTATTTGTTTTTCCTCCATGAGAGGCGGTGAGCCAGCATCCTGAGCAGTAATTGTGATATTGTACTCAGAAACAAGTTCCCTGTCCAATGGTTCTTTCATTTGCAATGTGTAGTAGTTTTTAAGTGAAGAACTAAGGGCAAATGGAGTGCCAGAAGGTATAAAGCAATTTACAAGGCCATTGCCACCAGAGTCCTGATCTGTGACACTTAGCAAAGCAATTACTGTTCCTGGAGCTGCATCTTCTGGTACTGGGCTGTACACTGAGGTCACTGTGATCTCTGGGATGTTGTCATTGACATCAATAATTTCTACCAACACTTTACAATGAGCCTCTGCAGGGTTGGTACCTTTATCTTTTGCCTGGACATAAATCTCATAAAATTTGGTTTCTTCAAAATCCAGCAATCCATTGAGCCTCAGCTCTCCAGTAACAGAATCTAAAACAAAGAGCTGCCGAACTCTAGCAGGGGTGTGACTGCTGAAGGAGTAAATTATTTCTCCATTAGGGCCCTCATCGAGATCAAAAGCTCTCGTTCTGGCGACCAAAGCGTTTAAGGGTGTGTCCTCTTTCAGGCTGGCTCTGTAAATAGACTCGTTGAAGACAGGGAAGTTGTCATTTGCATCTAGGACATCAATGAGTACTTGCAAGGTGGCAGATCTAGGTGGATTTCCTCCATCCAGTGCCGTGAGAACCAGCAGGATTTCTTTTTGCTGCTCCCTATCCAGTGCCTTCTCCAGCACCAACTCTGCATATTTTGTATTATCCCCTCCAGTCTGTACGTTTAACACGTAATGCTGATTGGAGCTGAGCTGGTAGGTCTGTAAATAGTTAATTCCCACATCGGGGTCTTGCGCGCTCTCCAAAGGAAAACGTGCCCCAGGTGACACCGACTCGCTGATTTCCAGTCTCATTTGTTTGCTCAGGAAAACCGGGTCATTGTCGTTGATGTCTTGGATTTCCACCGCCACGCCGTAGAGCTCCAGGGGGTTCTCCGCTATGATCTGCAGGCTCAGGACACAAGGGGAGAGAGTCGCGCAAAGTTCCTCCCTGTCGATTCTCTCATTTACTAGCAACTTTCCAGTGCTGAGATCTGCTTCGAAGTATTTTCTGCTGCCTCCCGACACAACCCGGAGATTTCGAGCTTGTAGCTGCTGGAGATCTAAGCCCAGGTCAACCACTACGTTTCCTACCAAAGAGCTCTTCGGCATTTCTTCAGGAATCGTATAGCGAATGAATGCAAAAGCCCAATCCGAGACACCCAGCCAAAGCCCGAGTAACTGCAGCCATTGTGTTACCCATCCGTTCTTTCCAGCAGCGCCGTTCATCTCACGCGGGAGGACAGCTCGTTGCTTTGTAAAGTTTCTTTGAGTTTTCCTCTAAAAGTTTTCAGCCGGCAGTTTCATGTTGCTGCAACTCTGCATGTTCCGGGCATAGGTTCTGGGGAGTTTTAAAGTCGGGCATTGTTTTCCTGGTACACAACAGTGGGATTCTTCTCCACTCCGTCTGCCGCTCTCTCTCAAACTCAGGCGACGTCCCAGCTCTCTCAGTATTCCCGTCGAACATCGTTGGGTCAACAGCGGCGCGCAGAGTCCTGGCCAATAACTGCAGCAGCATCGCTCCCGGCATACTGTTGCTGCTGCTGCTTGTCCTGCGCGAGACGCCGGCGTCTTGATTTCCTGCTTCTGAGCCTGGGGGACTGACTCCGAGCAGGGCCTGTTGCAGATTAGTGTTTGGGGCCGTGCGTTGCGTGTGGACCTCGGGGAGGAGGTGGATACGTCTTTGTCGTCCTGCTCTCTGCCTGCCAGTAAATAGAAGCTTCCCCAAGGTCCACTGGAGGGGCAGGGAGGGAGAAAGAGCAAGAAGAAGTTGGACGACGGGGTTCATTGTGTCCTTTCCTTTGTGCACATGCACCGAACCACAAAGTAACTAACGGTGATCACACCAGCTGTAACTGCAAGGCCGTCAGAGCCTTTTAAGCTGTAGGGCCAGAGTGACTGAATGGCAGCCAGACTGATAGGCCCAGGGTGGGGTGCCCAGGTGCCTCCAGAAGAAAGGAACATGGGAAGGTCCGTATTCTCTCGCTGTGTCTCCATCTAGGTAGCCCCCCATTTCTTCTCGGCTCTTGATCTCTTAGCAAATGTTTAAGAAATACTTGAGGGGGGGTGATGAGCATGCAGGGAAAACATTCAGGAATCTCACAAGTAATGGGGCAAGAGGTGGGATGGAATGTTAAACACAAGGTCAGTCATATAATTCAACAAATTGCTGATTAATGTCCAAGGTGCCAGGTATTAGGAAAATAACAAGCAGAATTCAACAATAAATAAAACTTATAACTTTGAGAACTGCATGAAAAAAAATAGTTTCCCTTGACCTTTGCCAAAAACCAACCAACAAACAAAAAAAACCTTGTTTTTGTTTATTTGAATGCCTCCCCATACTGTGTGTAAATTCCCCATCCATGTTATCTTACTGATTTTGTGTGAACAAAATTGCAAAACAAGGATGGGAGGGAGAGCAAAGCAAGAAAAGAGAGTGAAGAAGGAAAGAAAATAAAATCCTTGCTTTGCAGGGCTTTCTTGCTTTCAACATATAGGTCTTTTACAAAGAAAAAAGTCAAACACTGGTGATACCTGCAGCCCCTACAAGTTACAAATGAGCAGCAGCTGTCAGTCAGTGATCTAAGGGGACCTGCCCGCTGCTTGTTGACTGACAGCTCCACAGCCACTTATTTAGTAACCTCTATTTTCTAGTAACCCTCCCCCCTCAAATTATCCTGAAACATAAAATAAAAATTGCTGCCTGCTGCTGCTGCTGCCAACGTCTGAAAATACCTTCTCTCAACTTTATCAGTGGTTTACTGGCATAGGTTGTATTGGTCTTCAAGTGATTTCTGTGTGAAATCTCTCTAGTGGTGGCTGGAGGACTTCCTAATGCCCAGCATTCCAGGGGTGGGAAGGCCACTGAAGATTGTGGAGGGGGGAGGGGGGAGAAGGGATTAGGAGGTGGTTGCAGCCACTATTCAAGAAGAAGTCAAATGTGCTGGCAGGAAAATATGACCCTTGCTTCAAGAGGAGCATAAGTGGGAACATCTCTTTGTAGCAGTGGGAGTGTGAGCTAGTAAGGAGTGTGAGCTAGTAATCCAGGAGGCACTGAATCAGTGGCTGGGAAAGAGCAAAGGCACACTCTACTTCATCAGACACTTCATCAGATTCCCAGCCAGATCTCCTAGCAGTAGCAGAAGCCAAGCCCACAAACTCCTCCCTCAGAATCTTCAGTGTGGACAGAAGGATGGCATCCTTGCTGCCTACTTATTTAAAGAAGAGGAGCTTTCTAGTGATCCATGATGCATTTACTGGGCAGCCTGCAGCCAGATGTGGTGGGATTTGGCTATGGTTGTCCTGCCCACCAGTGTTCCAGGAGTTCAGAAGAGCAGGCAGTCATGTGACATCCCACTGCATCTCAATGGAACTTGAGTTAGTGGAAGAGCTGGTGTTCTCTTATCTCTAGACAGAGGTCCTACCATCATTTTGTTACATGCTGGTGCTAATTAATTTGCACCCATTCATATAAATTTCCCAATTCCTATAATGCAAGTTGTACAGTTTGGAGCAGAGATCATACTTTCACTATTCTTAACGCTGGGCTTCATCAAACAATCTCCCAACTCAAGTGAATAATTTGGGAAAAGGATGCCCCCAAAGTTCACTCCTTCTGAGAACCGGGCAGGTGAGAAAACTACTTCAGGACTTGTCCAATTTACCTCCTCTGATACAGAGTGCAAAAAATAAATTATTATTCTTTAAAAGTCAAAGAAATAAAAAAGAAAGTCTTGGTTTGCCTGAGACAGGTATAAAATTGTCAACACAAATCCCTGGATTGGTCCTGAATGTTCATTGTTGCTGTTAAAGAGGGTGAGAAGTAGGGGAACAATGAGTGGCCCTTTGAATAATAATAGCTTGCTTTCTTTTAAGTAGGGACAGGGCAATGACCCCTATCTCTCTAAATCTACTAAAATTAGGGTAGGGTCTTCTCTTACATGTGTTCCTTTTAAAAAGGCAAAAGCTTTTTGAAATGGGAAGCCATTTCAAAAAAAACCTAAAGTGTGCTTTATACTTTTTCAAAGAAAGAGGCGGCATGGCTAACATGAAGGTTTACTTTTTCTAAAAATAGGGGACCATGTCTAATTGTCACCAGCCCCCACAAGTTTGTTTTGCTGCTTCTAAGAATAAGAATTCATGCATAATATGAAACCAGGCCTCAGTAACTGGTTTTATTCTTACAACTAGGAAGCGGTAGCTAACATTAGGTCAGGACCCCAAATCCAGATTTATTCTTTTGGGGAATAATGGACTTGGTTATTAGCCTTTTCTTTGCTTTGCTTGAGACAGATATAATTTACATTATACTGAGACTTGTAGCCCTTTGGGGCCTTTCCCATAAGGGGATTGGAAGGCTTAAAGAAGGCACACAGCATTACAGCTAAGAAAGTTAGTGGTTATATTTAAAATCTTGGGTGTTTGATCCTTTCCAAGGAGACATGCAGAGATAGTTGCCTGCCTGCCTATATAAACCACTGATCTCAAGGTGCCTATCCAAGATTGGCCTAAGGCAGAATTAAATCTCAAATCACAAGAACTCAGTGGGCAGGCATACTAGCCTAACAAAAGAGGTTAGGGTTGTGAAAAAACAGGCTATCTCCAATTGCTGAATGTTTCTTTCAGGGTCTTTAAAATGTGTATTCTTAAATAAGGCTGCAAATGAGGTTATCATTTGCAAAGAGGTTATCACCTTCTTTGTTCTCATGTTCTTTACTATAGGTCGGGATCAACGTTAACCAGTTTTTTTCCTGTGCAAATGAAAAGCTACACTTCTTTTATGCTTGTCCAGTCAACATAGAGATTCTTCATTGGCTGCTGTTTTGTTTCTAAATGCAACTCAAGGTGCTAGCTATTATCAATAAAGCCCTATCCGGCTCAAGGCCTGCATATCTCCAAGACCTCGCATCCCAAACAAATTCTGCCCATCCAAATCAGACAAATAGAAAGTGCCTGCTGAAGGACCCCTCCTAGAAAGAAGTGCCGTGGGAGGGGGCATGGAGGTAGATATTCTGGGTGACAGCTTCTCTCCTCTGGAACAAGTCGCCTGTCCTCACAAGCAAGACTGGCTCCTCATCTCTTGCATGGAATCTCTCAGCACTCAGAGTACAGATTCAAGGATGACCGGGCCCACTAACCTTATATTTACATTCTGCAGGACTGGGGAATGTTGAGGTCCCTCCATATTGCAATGAGCAAATGTTTGTCAAGCTTATGTTAATGGTGCCAGCCTGAAAATTTACTGCTTCTAAGAATATGATGGAAGGCAAGACTAAATACAGTGGGGCAAAAAAGTATTTAGTCAGCCACCAATTGTGCAGGTTCTCCCACTTAAAAAGGTGAGAGAGGCCTGTAATTTTCATCATAGGTATACCTCAACTATGAGAGACAAAATGGGGAAAAAAATCCAGAAAATCACATTGTCTGATTTTTAAAGAATTTATTTGCAAATCATGGTGGAAAATAAGTATTTGGTCAATATCAAAAGTTCATCTCAATACTTTGTTATATATCCTTTGTTGGCAATGACAGAGGTCAAACGTTTTCTGTAAGTCTTCACAAGGTTTTCACACACTGTTGCTGGTATTTTGGCCCATTCCTCCATGCAGATCTCCTCTAGAGCAGTGATGTTTTGGGGCTGTCGCTGGACAACACGGACTTTCAACTCCCTCCAAAGGTTTTCCATGGGGTTGAGATCTGTAGACTGGCTAGGCCACTCCAGGACCTTGAAATGCTTCTTACGAAGCCACTCCTTCGTTGCCCGGGCGGTGTGTTTGGGATCATTGTCATGCTGAAAGACCCAGCCATGTTTCATCTTCAATGCCCTTGCTGATGGAAGGAGGTGTTCACTCAAAATCTCACGATACACGGCCCCATTCATTCTTTCCTTTACACGGATCAGTCGTCCTGGTCCCTTTGCAGAAAAACAGCCCCAAAGCATGATGTTTCCACCCCCATGCTTCACAGTAGGTATGGTGTTCTTTGGATGCAACTCAGCATTCTCTTTCCTCCAAACATGACGAGTTGAGTTTAGACCAAAACGTTCTACTTTGGGTTCATCTGACCATATGACATTCTCCCAATCCTCTTCTGGATCATCCAAATGCTCTCTAGCAAACTTCAGACGGGCCCGGACATGTACTGGCTTAAGCAGGGGGACATGTCTGGCACTGCAAGGGTTGAGTCCCTGGCAGCATAGTGTGTTACTGATGGCGTAGCCTTTGTTACTTTGGTCCCAGCTCTCTGCAGGTCATTCACTAGGTCCCCCCGTGTGGTTCTGGGATTTTTGCTCACTGTTCTTGTGATCATTTTGACCCCACGGGGTGAGATCTTGCGTGGAGCCCCAGATCAAGGGAGATTATCAGTGGTCTTGTATGTCTTCCATTTTCTAATTATTGCTCCCACAGTTGATTTCTTCACACCAAGCTGCTTGCCTATTGCAGATTCAGTCTTCCCAGCCTGGTGCAGGTCTACAATTTTGTTTCTGGTGTCCTTCAACAGCTCTTTGGCCTTGACCATAGTGGAGTTTGGAGTGTGACCGTTTGAGGTTGTGGACAGGTGTCTTTTATACTGATAACAAGGTCAAACAGGTGCCATTACTACAGGTAACGAGTGGAGGACAGAGGAACCTCTTAAAGAAGTAGTTACAGGTCTGTGAGAGCCAGACATCTTGCTTGTTCGTAGGTGACCAAATACTTATTTTCCACCATGATTTGCAAATAAATTCTTTAAAAATCAGACAATGTGATTTTCTGGATTTTTTTTCTCATTTTGTCTCTCATAGCTGAGGTATATCTATGAGGGAAATTACAGGCCTCTCTCATCTTTTTAAGTGGGAGAACTTGCACAATTGGTGGCTGACTAAATACTTTTTTGCCCCACTGTATGTCTCTCATTCTATGCCAGCCTTTTCCTTGGTGACATGCCTATCTCTGTGGCATTGTACCTCTCTTGGCCAGCCTGATTCTGCTGCCTCTGCTAATTAATATAGATAGTGCCGGCAAGCCTCTTGGAACCTTTGGAGCCAGGCAAAACACAAATGTCAGAAAATGAAATAAACGCTGATAGAACAATATGTGACAGTATTCAGGGGATCCTTCACAGGATGACTTAGCCTACTGAGCGGCTTTACCAGGCCAAGGATCAGAGGTAGCAAAGCTAAATCAACCTACAAGACAACACAGTTTTCATTCTTCCCATTTGTCCTGCCTAGCAAAAGTCAGGCTTTCCCATCAGCTCTGCCCACCAAGGCCAGGGATGAGGGGTTTACTGAGAGGGGCCACAGTATCCAGGCAGCTATCCCAGTCCTCCTGCAACCAGCAAATCCAAAGATCAGAGGCAGATAAGCACAGCCCTGTGGTACTCCAGAGAAGCAAATGAAAGTTTGTTTTAAGTTTTGAAAGTTTGGGTTTTAAAATGTTTTTGAAAATTTGCAGTGCTTGGCTCAGTTTCTCTTTAGGCTCTTTGCTAGAGATTAGACAATTTGGAGGCTTGTTGTCTTATCCTTTCCACAACTCTGCTCTTCTTGCTCTTAAAAAGATATGGCGGATATTTAAAAAAAAAGTGTTAGGCTGAAACTTTGCAGGTTTAAAGTTCTGCAAAGGGTCTACCATCCCTGTTACCTTCTGCCAAAAAATCAAGCAGCTCTAGATGGTTTTAAGTTTCCACATTATGGTCTATGGACAAACTCTTTAAATCCTATCTTTAATCTCAGTTAGGCTTGTTACCAAATTTTGAATCACCACTCAAATTGAATCATACTGTCTTTGAATCTTGAATCTCCAATTTGAATCAAATTAGAGCCAATTCACACAGAATAGAGTAGCACGATGGTGATTATCCAAATATCAACCAAGTCACAGAAAGGAATATATAACCTTTCAAGTTCTCCAGAAGTTTTTATCAGGCAAGATGCTATAAAAGGCAGACGGGAAGAAGTAAGAAAGTTGAAAAATTAGACCATATGCTTCAGTTAAGGCAGTATTTCTCAATCTTGGCAACTTTAAGATGTGTGGACTTCAATTCCCAGAATTCCCCAGTCAGAGAAACACTGAGCTAAGGAGTCTCCAATCATCATGGTGTAGAGTAGTTAACAACTAGGGAAACAAGTTCAAGTCCATTTTTAGCTATGGAAGCTAACTAGGAAATAATGAGCTAATTAGTATTTCTCAGCCAGCCAATTAAGGCAGTAACGATAGGGAAACGATTGCCACAATTGCCATGGGTTGATGAAAAGAGGGTCAATCTCAGTTTAGCACATAAATAAAATATAAGTATGAACATGGACAATCTCGGGTTCCTCTAGCTTTCAAAGTCAAAGAAAGACTGTCTTCTCATCTCAGAATATTTATACCCAATGCATTTCTTGCCAAGGATGAAATTCACAAGTTCTTGGCCTAGCTGAGAACAGAAAGAAAATCCTGCCTCATAAAGAGAACTGAAAACTTTTTTGTGTCATTTTAGACATTCCATATTAACCAAATGTGGAATAGGATTTTCTTTCCCCAATGGCCAATATAGTTATGATTGCTTTTCATGATGATTATATGAGCTTAGAAGTAAAAGCCAGCAATACATTCCATTCCCCTCCAACATCTCTGCTACTGTACAGCTAAATCCCAGTAAGATACTAACAATAATATCAGGTTGGATAATAGAAGTCTGCAAATTTTGTATTAAGAAATACCAACTTTAAAATATTTTATGTGTCATAGAAGAATACATTTTAAAATTATGGATTTTAATGGACTTAGCCATCAGAGCTAAGGTCACTTTATCTGGATCATTTTTTGAATAGACTAGTCCTCAACTAAAAAAAATATTTAGTTTCCAGTACATAGGAGAAACTGAGAAAACTTGGTTAAGACAGTATAACATTATGCAGCCACCCCTCCCAGGATGTCAGTTTTAAGAGACCAGCTGCAAATGCACTAAAGTATTTTCTAAATAAAATGCTTGGGGAAAAAACTGTGACTGAGGAAGGGATTCTGGTGGCAGCTCCATCCAAAATGTCTTTGGAGAAAAATTAGACATTAATGAGAATTTTTGTGAACCCTTAAAGGAACCAAAATAAAACTGTCAGCCAAGAAATCAGCTCTTTTGCCCTGCTTCAGTAGTTATACCAATGAAACAGAGAGAACAATATCTGTCAGAAATGTAAGCCGCATTGAGTATTTTAGATGAAAATAAGATTTAAGTAAACTGCAGTATTTAACAACTGTGCCCTGGAAACATCCTTTACAGCAGATGAGGGAAAAGATGAAGCTGTTACACCTGAGTTAGCAGTGGGGAAATCATTAAAAGAATGGAAGATAATTTTGAAGAATTAAGGAGGCCAATTATAACATGCCAATTGATAATTAGCCATTACAAAGACAACAAAGATATGATTAGTGATGTTTTACTATATAATTTATGAATAAAGAAATTAATTTTGTGGGAGATACTCAATATATGTGTAAAGCACCCAAGGCCAACTTTTTTTGGAAGAAATGCCATCCAATTCAAAGGGAATTCTTTGTTTTGCACCTACACTGTTAGTCCCAGAAGCTATAGTATAGATGCAAAACAAAGAATTCCCTTTGAGTTGGATGGCATTTCTTCAAAAAAAGTTGGTCTTGGGTGCTTTACTCAAAAAGCCAAAGATATAAGGAGAAATAACTTGATATCCTTCTTGAGTGTAGATGGTGAAAGTATGAGGTTTTAGAGATATTTTTTCCCCTTATTCAACCACACTCTCTTTTTAATATTGCTAATATTAAAACCACTTTAAAAGCTATGCTAATTAAAAAGCATCAGCAGCAATCCCAAATTCACTGGCAGCAACTGGGTTGATTAATGCAATTTTGTTCCCAGAGTCCTGCTGAACTAAATAGAGATATATATACATAAAATTTTGGGAGAAATGTTCATCCATAAACCACAATTATGTACATCAAATTTATTAAAATGAATCAGTAGAGGTTAAATTCTTCATTAGGTGTTTAAGTCCCAATATTTTTCATACAATAAGAGTTAAGCCAAAAATTTATATTTTTCCTTAACTGTCTAGACACATAAGTTGTTTGGAAGCCCAGAGCACAGTCCTGTTAAAGTTCTGGCTTTGCCTGTGCATAAAAAGCCTGAGCCCTGTCCAACACACTTCAGGTTTTCCTTCTTGTTCTGCTGAATCATTAAGTTTATCCAGAAAGAGCAGTCAAAATGTATGTTTTGGGGTTAGTTCTAATGTGTTTGAAAATCAGGAACTGGTTCTCATAAACTGGATTGAACATCCTACTACCTAACACCCATATTGTAAAGAAAAATGCTTTTCTCTTCCCTCACTGAAAACTTGGTTTATATTGGAATTAGTTATCAGAACTTCCCCCACCAACCCCCAGTTAGTAGACTATAAGACAAAGAGAACAGTTAATTTATTTAATACAGTATTCCTTTCTATTAGCATTTTCCTAAATATGTTAAAGAATTGAGGGTTTTTTTAAAAAAAAGAATCATTTCCTTAGAAAATTTTCTGTAAGTACCGAAACCCCAGCTTGCAAAATCAAGTGACAAATTTGACATGCCTTTTTTTTTTTAATGCAACCTATCCAGACACAAGCCCAAGCAAAAGAACTTCTTAGTCTTTGTGATATTTTTGCTTAAGGGATGGCTGCTGGCTATCAAAATAAAAACAAAAAACCAAGACTGCTTTGGTGCTTCTTAACTACATGAATACATATAACAATACAGCAATAAGCTAGAAGACCACGCACAGAATGTGTGCACAAGCCCTAATGCTCCAGCCAAAACCAATATAGATCCTATTTTCATATGCAGAACAGAATACAAGACCATGCCCACACACCCCAAATCTTAATAAACCAACCAAACATTTACAACACCAGCATTAGCCATATGTGTATGTGGTATGAAGTATAGCAGAAATACCCACAGTTTTGTACTACCTGCCTGCAGAATAAAACAGCACAACACATAAGCAAGCCATCTTTCCATCCATATTAACTCTACATTTGCTATTCAAAAAAGCAGCAGTAGTTTAGCCAGCTGATTGGCAGGCAAGCATTGCAACTAGGTCCAGCCTTCAGTCTGGCCATGTGCTCAACGACTGCTTCGCTCTCAATATTACATTCTCACGTTATCTCATCCAGTCTAAACCAACAGCAGCAAAAATATGACTGTCTCTGTTACTATACTGGCTAGATTGGGATTTTTACAAGCTTCACTGGAACCACTGGAATATCCCAAATGCTGCTGCTTGAAATTGCCAAATTTTGTTTCATGTTAGGAACCAGACAATCAGATTTTGTTCTAAGCCCAAAACAAAACTCTCAAAACACATGTTTGTTTTGTGCTTGGAACAGTCAAAATATCCATTTTGAGGCAGGACATTTTAAGCCTGAAACATTTTGCACATCTCTAATGGTTGGCACTATTTTAGACCTATTTGCATAATATTCCTATTAGTAAACAATCTACAAATCTAGCGACAGGTTTACAATTCCCTTACTCTTAGGTAGGGAGAAGAAAAACTGTATTATTAAGTCAGAATGCAAGCAATACTTCTAGAAAACTACATTTCTACTATTCAAAATGACTAAGTTCTGGGCAAGAAAAGATGAAGAATTTGCCTGATTATAAAAACAAAGTACTTGTATTTCGTTATTTGTATTAAAAAAAAAACATGGTTGCAGGAAGATGTCCTGCTGCAGTTATAAAATTAAGTACCTTTAACATCTTAAAACAGATAAGCAAATCCTGTAGAGATTTGGTCATATTTGTATGTACGCAATAAGGGATCCATGATCAATAAATGTTGGTATTCATACATTTTTCAATTTCCATTAGGTTTAATGATGCAGAAAGTTGCTTCTTCATTAGTATTTATTTTCCTCCTGAGAATGAAAAACTGAAGTGGGGAAGATACTGAAGGACCTGAATCACTTAATGGAAAAAAATAAGTAGAATTTTCCTGAACACGCATCCATATATGCAGGAATTTCAGAGCATGGGTAGGAGCATTTTTCCCAGCCCTCTAGAACAGAGGTGTAAAACACGTGGCCTGCGGCCCACAACACTCCCGAGTGCAGCTTGAACCAGATTAAAATGCAGTTGGGTAACATTTAAGAAAGTAAAATAAAAATACAGCAAAACATAGGTAATCCTGCATTTTAAAACTAAAAAATAATACATTTAGTTACCAATCACCAAAACTCCAGGTTTGCGACCCGTGAGGAGTCCTGCACCAGCTTGCTGCCTGAGCTTCATTGCAGCAGCAAAGATTGCTTTCTTTTTTTAAAATTTGTCTTTCATTACAACATCAAATTCCAAAGAAAGAAAGAAAGAAAGAAAGAAAGAAAGAAAGAAAGAAAGAAAGAAAGAAAGAAAGAAAGAAAGAAAGAAAGAAAGAAAGAAAGAGAAATTTAAATGCTTACAAAATATTGATTGCAGTTATCAGTGACTAGTGAGTTTATATTGGAATCTGTAAGCATGTATTGGTGTCATGGTTAAAGTGTCAGACTAGAAAGCAGGAGATGATGAGTTCTAGTCCTGCCTTGGGCACAAAGCCAGCTGGGCGACCTTGAAGCCAGACCTCTGGGAAGAAAGAACTGCCAGGTCACTTCTGAAAAATGTTGCCAAGAAAAGTGCAGGGGGCAGTTGGCAGGAGTCCAAAATGACTTGAAGGCATAACTTTCAACTGTGCATGTGACATGCTGTTATACTTTCTTGTTTCTATACTTTAACTAAGAAATACATATTTTAACATGTCACTATTACATATATTTGCGATTTACTCATATTGTGGCACACATGTTTGTACTGTACTTGGTTTGGGAAACGCCGCACAAAGCATTTTTTTTCCACACATGGGACATCAGAAATTAGAAGGAACATTGCAGAGAGGTGAGGAGGAGGAGGAGGAGGTAAGGAGATGGCTGATAATTTGGTGGTAAGCTGGGAGGAAGCTCAGAGTGAGGTAGTAGATGTGTGTGTGTGTGTGTGTTGATATATATTGTATACACACAAATATATATATAAATACATATAAATATTGAAAACAATCAAATTTGTAATAATAATGTTTCTTTGTTATGCATTAGTTATATCTAGTTCCTACCTGATTTTAATATGTTGATTATATATGTGTGTGTGTGTGTGTGTGTGTGTGTGTGTAGTTTTCTAAGTCAATATGTGGCCCACAGGGATCATTATATACAGTTTTTAGTGGCCCCCATTTCTATTTGAGTTTGACACCACTGTTCAAGAAGATACTTTTCTCTTACATTGTTTCTGTTACCATTTAAATACAATCAACCATCATTTAAATTTCTAGAATTTATATATAGGTAGTCCCCGGGTTAAGAACACCCAGTTTACAGATGACCCATAGTAAAGAACAGAGCCTATTATGCAGTATTATACAAAAATACTGTTCCGGCTTACATACAAATTCATCTTAAGGACAGACCTTGGGAGCGGAACTTGTTCTTAAACTGGGGACTACCTGTAGAGTCACTTGGTATCCTTATTACATGACAGTTCAGAGCTAGTTCTGGGGAAAACTGTATTTCAAAATTCAGATATAATATTATTGATTATGTGATAGTTCAGCTGTACTTCCCCAAAGAGTTTACACTTCTGAATAGATCAGAACACAATTATTTTCCTGTAACAGCACTTCTGAAATATACATTAAACTGCCCTACTTCACAGCAATTGGCCAATTTCCCTGGAGAAATGTGAGAAGGCTAAAATAGTAACTAAAACATGAGAGAATTGCATAGTAAAAGAATGATGGCACTCAGGAAGAAATCATTATAAAGATCTAATGAACTGGAGATTTGTTTTCAGATGGTTTTGGATATTTGACCCTTCACAATTTCCTATTTGCCTGAGAAGACATTCACATGAAATTATAACTGTTTTTGTGCTGACTGCAGAGCAATAGAGAAAGATGTGACTTGGTTAATTAAGCATTATTAAATTATGATCTTCCTATATATTTCTGCTGAAGACAAAGAGGGAAGATTTCTATTGGCTTAATGCAAGAATTAGGTCTAACAATTGTCCAGAGAAGGAGAATAAATTTGGGGAAGTTATTTGTAAAGGAGGCGAAATTTATCTTGTGTTACTATACCCATTATTTGAATCACTCAGTTTACTAATATCTTTGGAAACCAAAATATAAAGTTGAAAGGCAATAATTTGGAGTTCATCAGATTTCTCTCCTGCTCAAGAATGTACCTTATGCATAATGTAAACAAGAGCACCTTTCCAGACAGAAATAGTTCTTGAAAGGGTTGCTCAAGGTACAAATGGAAATAAGATGAAAATGAGCTAAAACAAATGAAGTGCTTTAAATACTTGGACCTGATATTCAGTAAGACTCTTTGATGGAAGAATCACATTTCAGAAAACATTTTGTATCTACTAAAAGCATCACACTAAATAAAGCCATTTGAGCATCCCTGCTCTTGAAAAAATATATGAAGTGACCTCAGTGCTGTTTAGCAGTGAAAAAGGGAAGAAACCTACCTTGCTATCGAAACAAAAAGAGTGCAGAACAAATATCTTTGAAAGCAACTTGCACTCCTTAATGATACTCTGCTTTTTTTCTACTTTCAGAAATGGAATTATCCTTTACTGCAGGAGCAAGATGGATGATGTACGTACTATATGATGAGTACTAGGACTGTATGACAAAGAGACTATATGCACATGTGCATGTGGAAACAGCCAGGAACAGCTTCCAAAGCAGTTTTGAAACTTTAACAATTTGCAGAAAGCTAAACAAGGTGCTGTCTTTTGGAAGAGGTGGTTATTAAAGAGAGCAGAGAACATAAATGGCTGCAAAAGTTCCCTCAAGAGCACACACTGCTTGTGAGAAAGCAGGCCTGAAGTAAGGCAATAATCCTTCCTTTGCTTTTCAAAGCCTTCCTAATTACATCAAGGTCTTCTTACTCTCAACATCATGGAAATTAGGGTTTGTGGAGCCCTTCTGATATAACATTGTCCATGGGGTTTTCTTGGCAAGGATACTGGAGTGGGTTGCCATTTCCTTCTCCAGTGGACTACATTTTGTCAGAACTCTCTGTCATGACCTGTCCGTCTTGGGTGGCCCTGCACAGTATAGCTCATGGCTTCACTGAGTTACGCAAGCCCCTTTGCCACGACAAGGCAGTGATCCATGAAGGGGCAGTGATCCATGTATGCATGGCTGTGAGAGCTGGACCATAAAGAAGGCTGAGCGCCGAAGAATTGATGCCTTTGAACTGTGGTGCTGGAGAAGACTCTTAAGAGTCCCCTGGACTGCTAGGAGGTCAAACCAGTCAATCTTAAAGGAAATCAACCCTGATTGTTCATTGGAAGGACTGATAATGAAGCTCAAGCTCAGATACTTTGGTCACCTAATGCGAAGAGAGGAGTCTTTGGAAAAGACCCTGATGCTGGGAAAGATTGAAGGCAAAAGGAGAAGAGGACGGCAGAGGATGAGATGGTTAGATAGCATCACTGAAGCAATGAGCATGACACTGAGCAAACTCAGGGAGGCAGTGAAGGACAGGAAGGCCTGGCGCAATATGGTTCATGGGGTCACGAAGAGTCGGACACGACTGAACGACTTAACGATCTGATATAACATCTGAAACTTGTCATATGGGAAATGCCAAATGTGCATCCATCAAATTGGGGAAAAGGTTGCTTTCAACAATATTGTTTACTTCTATGGAGAAGAAATTGTTAGGATCTACGATTAATATTACAATCAACAAGAGCTATCCTTTGGTAACTAAATTATACCCTTGGATTGCATTATTGTGAATTTCATAACATCACCTGAAAGTACAGCTTTATGTATCTCTTAGAAATATGGTTAGATATACATTGGTAGAATTATTAACAAGAAATATAATACAGGAATATAATGTATATTATAAAATGCAAATGTCCACAATGCTACAGGCACTTTTAGATATTACAATTGCAGAAATACAAGGTTAGATCCTGTTCTCCAGAACAAAAAGTGAAATTGATAACCAATTACAAAACATTTAATTTAAATGAACATAACCTTTCACATCTGAAAATATATCCAGTTGAAAATACAAGAAATACGAGAATTTCAAAACTGAACAGTTCATATTGTTAGTTAACACTTTTGTTTTTTAACCTCATTTACCTATCACTTTCATTCTGCATATTTCAGAATTTTTAAAATTACTATATCATCTTGACCCTCAATATCTAGTCTGATATCCAACTAAAGAGATTTTCAGAGCAGGAATTTTAAAATGACTATAAGCCTATCAGAACAGAGATGGGCTTACAATTACTAAGTTATTTTTTTAGTTATTTATTTACCCAGACATTTTGGTGACAGAATGCATTACACTACAAGAGACAGCAGGATTGGGCAACATGGTGTTTGTGGCTCACAGAGACTTTCTTTGATATTTACCAGGCCTTCTGCTCCATCTGAATATTTTTTTTAAAAAAGGATTAGTTTAATGAACAAATAAATACATGAGAAGTTGACATGCTACAAAACAAAACACCAGTCCCATTTTTGTTTATGAATGAATGCTTGGATTTCAATAGGCTCCAGAGCCATTCTTGGGGGGAAGGGGGTTAGACAGTGGACAGCTGTGCTTCACTGCTTTGTTTGGAAATGTTTCCACCTGCCCAGGAAGATCCTGTGCAGCTAGCAAGAGCAGCTGGAAGGGAACAACATCCCTTGTTTTCCTTTTGGTAAATAAGTGTTTTGTGACTCACCATGCCCACCATGGCAGCCATTTTACAAAAACATCTACAACATGTTCTCAAAATCCCAACTGTCCCATTATCTCTGATATAGAGCAGGAAGACACAATCAGCAGCCCTCAAGATATTGTTAGGTTTCATCCCTCACCACTGCCCATGATAGTTAAGTTCAGAGAAGTGGCATTCAACAATATCTGGAGGATCCACATGTTACTCATCCCTGATCCACAGGCTATTCGTATAGGCATAATCCTGTAAATGTTAAGTTCTATCAAGTTCATTTGATTTCATCTTGGGAATTAAGTGCATGTACAGTTCTATGCTTATTTGTTCTGACATCAACAAGATTGTGCAGACTTAAAATCTAGGTATGTCCAATTTAAATCAATGGGACTGAAAATATTGAACTAATTTTGCTCAGTTGTATAACAATCTTATATTACTAAGAATTAATAAAAGAATGTATGCATATATAATGAATATATTTAATATCTACATAAAGTAAAGCTGATTTTGTTATTTTCATTAAATGTGATCCTGTTGGCAATTATGATAAAATTTAAATAGTTTAATGTGTTTCTCATGTAATTATATTTTATTTCCTGGACCAAACTCAGTACTGTAATATACCTCTTGACCAGTAGAGGGAAGACATGGTCTAATCCTGCATTTCTCAGTCTTGATTACTTCCAGATATGTAGACTTGGTCCCAGAATTTCCAAAGCAGCATGGCAATTCTGGAGAATTCTGGAACTTGCAAACATTGGGAAACTTTGTACTATTCAAGAAATAAAGGATTTGGATCAGTACCATTTAGGCCATTGGATCCAACTGTCTGATCAATACAGGAATCCAAATTACCTGATAGAAATTCTTTTGCCCAGATAATTTCTTTTGCCTACTCCTTGCCTTGCCCTTTTTTTTAATGACTTAAAAATAAATAAATAAATAAATAAATAAAAACCTACATTTTTCTACTGGTGGTGTCTTAAGACACAGAAGTGAAAATCAATGCATGGGATCTGCAGTTGTTGTCTGCAGTGCTTGTGCCATGTTTTATTCCTGCCTCAAAGTTACCTGGCATATGTCTGCAGAAAGTGCAATCCTGTAGCAGTGCACATTTCAGCTCATAAGAGAGAATGAACATTTATCAGCTCCAAGAAAGGAGATCCTACAGCAGAAGCTGACAGAGGAAGCAACTCTCCATAAGGAAGGGAATCAAGCAAAGGATTAAGCTCAGTAAACACTCTCCACCAGTCTCCTTTGCCAAACACCCATTAGTGATACAGGTTATGTGTAATTGTAACTACCATATTAGCCATGAAGAATGAAAAAACAAAGCAGCTATGGGAAAATGGCTTCATGGAGCGATAGTTTTATTTGAATGAAAGTTCAAGCATATATATTTCAGATGAAATACACCAGACTAGGGAAATAATCTACATGTGAAACATTATTTATATACTATAGAAATACTAGCATTCACTTTTATTTCTCATTACTTCTTTTGCTACCCCCATTTCCCTGCCTGACTGGAATTGTCTGCAATTGTATTCTTAGTATCTCCTTATTTAGGAACTGCTATATTTTTCTGCTCTTTCTCCTGTCATGGAATCCTAATTATTGTTGCTCCGAGCTTATTAAAAATCCACTTTCTTGAATTCCAGTGTTCTCATTTATTCATGCTCAACTTTAGTTTCTGCTCAGAATGCCAGCATGATGTGATCACTTTTCCTCAATGTTCATGCCACCCCTGCTTCCTAGACTAAGTCTTCTCTAGTGGTTAGTTTCAAATCAGGAATAGCTGACCCTCTTGTGCCTCTGAAGGAGAAAATCAGCAAGGGAGTCAGGTCTGGAACTTCTTAAAAGGACCCCCTTGGCAGTATCTTCCAACAGACACTGGGCGAATTAAACTCCCCCATCTTTATTATTTCATTCCTGTTTGAAATACTTGCAATTTGCTTTTGAAAACATTTTTATAAAATTATAAAGTTATAAAGAAATTATAAAACATTAATGAAACACATTTTATCTTTGGTTGGGCATGTGCTAGTAGGCAACAACAATACTGCTTTTGTTCATTTCTCTACTTATTTTAACCAAAATGCTCTCTACAATATCACCTATTTAATTCACTTCTATTTCTAAACAGGTATTTTAACATTTAATGCAACTAGTTCTCCCATACCCTCATTTGGTTTCTTTCAAACAAATTGTATCATTTTACTGCTATATATCAATGATGGGATCATCCCAGTATTTCTTCATTACATACATACATACATACATACATACATACATACATACATACATACATACACATCACACTTTTCCCTTTTGGGATAAGCTGCATTATGCAGAGCAGAGAAAAAGAACAGTAAAAAGACACTGTGAGATGAGAAAAAAGAAAAGCTATAGCTAAAACTAATCATCATCATCATCATCATCATCATCATCATCATCATCATCATCATCCACTATACCTCGTTATACATTTCTATCCTTGAAAACCACCCTTGTTTCTAGCAGTAACCAAACACTGATTAATACATTGCTTTTGTTTTTTCAACTTCTTATCATCTTTTTGAGGATTTCTTCAATCCTTCAAATCTTGTCTTTCTTTCTTTTTGCCCTTCCTCTCAATCCATTCACTGTTCATTCATATATTTGTTTTGCAATTTGATTCTCATTCATTTTTTTTTATATGACCAAACCACTTCAACATATTTTTTTTGTACTGAATTCACATTCATTCATTATCCATTCATTCTGGACCTTATTTCTTCTTCTTCTCCTACATATAAAATAGCCCATTTCCACTGCATTAAAAAATTGTATGTACCTCCTGACCTCTCCCTAATAGAGCCATTTTCACTTCTTTCAACAAATGTTCATTCCTTGTACCAGATCACATATTACCACCAGTGTTTGCATTTCTTAAAATTTCTCCATCCTTTTTTCTATCTTCAGTAAACATTCTGTCACGATGCACACATGAATCTACTTGTTCTAATTCATCTTCATGTATTTATCCCATGAAATTGTTCATTCCATTTTCCCTGTCAAACAAAATAACTTTATTCTCATCAGTTTAAAGATTTGTATTCTTTGTTGCATCATATAAGCTATCTAACATTCACTGCAACTTATTTGGGTTCTCAGTCAACACAATGACATCACCTGTCCAGAGAATGCACATTTACATTCTGAAAGAGTACGCTTGTAGTATCATAAGGCATTCCTTACATATGAATTCATACAGTCATCAAACAAAAAAGATATCCTTTTTTGATATCACATATCCTTGTCTTACTCCCTGATCAATACTGAACTATCCAATAAGCATTCCATTTATTCTCATGCAAGTTTTACTTCCATCATATACTACTTTTATCACATTCAACAACCAACCTTTGACACCATGTTGGTGTCACCAACCACCGTTGCTATTCAAGCCTATTCACTTTATTATATACTTTCTTTAAAGTAACACATGTACAATACACTTTCTTTCATATATTTTTCAATGCTGAAGAGCAAAAATCTGGTCTGCACATTCCCTACCTAACAAAGCCACACTACACTTCCAAGATTTTGCTCTTTGACGGTTTAAAAATCAAATAAATAAACAAACTCCACAATCAAAGCCCCAGATGTCCAAGGTGCCCCCTCAATTACTCTGTAAGCCTATTTTTAATGACAGCTCCAGGCAAAGTTACCAAGGAAATGAGACACTATCTTCTTTTCAGGCCAAAGGAAGCTTGATTCAACCTTGTTTCTGCCATTCTCAAAAGCATTGCAATTTAACTGGACTAAACCAGCTAGGTAACACCCCTGATCCAAAGGGAAAAAAATTGCAGAATGTGTATAGATTTGAAACACTTGGGGAACCAAGGTTCATGAAGTATGCATTGGGTTTCAGATGTTGTCCCCATTCTACTGAAGCAGGGAGTGGATTGAAAAGGACATGATAAAACTAAACAGAAACATCAATGCTAATGTCATTAAATTATCATACTTTCTGGACAACTTAGATACAAGGACTAACCCTCCTTCAGTTTAATCATGGTCTAAACCTCATGTATATTAAAAATTAATATATATGAGGATATAAAAGTTAAATATTGCATTATTCTAATATTTATAAAAGAGGTTAGTAAGTTATAATTAGCAAAGACTAACCCTAAACATATGCATATTTCAACCAAATAAACTACATGAAGCTTCCTGGAATAATTAACAATCAGTTAAAGACCCAGGATTTAATTTGTGCACATGCAGAAAAAAGTGATTAAAGCCTGTTGAGCAGGCTTCCAAAATAGCATGACAATCATTATTTTTGACATGAACACCCAACCAGTCCACATAGCAGCAACCTACACATTTCACCTGCCAAGGAAGGCCATTTTAGGTCCCCTGGGAAACTCAGTTAAATATACAGGACAGCTACCTCTTGTACATTAATATGAATATCCAAATCATTTGATTTCCCAAATGTCAAATACTAGAGAGAAGGCTGAGTAACAAACTGAATATAAAAAAGAAACTTGGGTTCAGTGCTTAAAAGGTACCTGGCCACAACACTATATGATCTAGTATTTAAATCAACAAATCGTGGAGCAAAATATTATTTATATAAACTATACTTTTCTAAATTTCTTGTACCACTCAAAAAAAGTAATACAAAAAAAAAAAGGCATTGTTTTGAAAGTTAGTATTTCAATGATAGTTATGAAAACAGATTGGGAATAATTCCTGAAGAAACCATACCTTGTCCGCTATTTTGGAAATTAAATTATTTTCTCCAATTCCTGTGAAAAGTGCGTTAGATTTCTCTCCACTAAGAATATTGCCTGCAACCTGAACATTAGGTGTCAGGAAAGTAAATTCATTCTTCCTGGATTCTGAGGAGAGGCAAAGCTGATAGGAATAAGGCAGAGTCCCAGCTTCAAAATTGGGTGGAAATATTGCACCTGTTGTGGAATGAGGAACAGGGCCAAAACACTGTAGGAATCTGGGACTCCCTGAGTGTCGGAGCTTCACCGCAATTGCCAGAATCACTGACAAGAGAAATAAAAATGACATCAAAGCTAAGGCCAAAACCAAATAGAACTGTAGATCAGGATGATAGTTTGAACTGCTCAATTGGGATTTCACCTCTGGAAGGGCCTCCTGGAAGTTCTCAGCAAACACCAGGTTCAGAGTGATGGTGGCTGAGAGCGGTGGCCGCCCATTATCCTTCACCAGAACGATGAGTCTCTGCTTCACAGCATCCCTCTCCAGAAAAGCTCTTGCTGTCCTGATCTCACCCGTATGGGAACCAACAGTGAAGAGTGCTGGCTCTGTGGCTTGAATCAGGTGGTAGGAGAGCCAGGCGTTGTGTCCAGAATCAGCATCCACAGCCACCACCTTTGTTACCAGATAATCTGCCTCGGCTGAACGAGGAACCATCTCAAAGAGGGCGGAGTCCTTGGATTCTGGTGAAGGGGACAGGATTTGAGGGCTGTTATCATTCCGATCCAGGATAAACACGCTGACCGTGACGTTGCTGCTGAGAGGGGGACTACCGCCATCTTGAGCCTTCACCTGCAGCTGGAATTCTCTGAACTGCTCGTAGTCAAAGGATCTCTGGGCGTAGATGGTGCCAGTCTCAGAATGAATGGAGATACAGGAAGAGATGGGAAGTTCTTCAATGTTGCTGGTGAGGATGGAGTATGTGATCCGTGAGTTCTGGTCCACATCTGGATCAAAGGCCTGAATCTGGAAGATGGAGGCACCAGAAGGATTGTTTTCTGGCACATAGATGCTGTAGGAAGCTTTCTCAAAAGCAGGGGCATTGTCATTGATATCAGAGATCTGCAGCAAGATGGTTTTGTTTGTACTCAGTGGAGGAGTTCCCTTGTCAGTTGCTATGATTGTAATATTATACTGAGATGCTTTTTCTCTGTCCAGAGGTCTGTCTGTCATGAGCTTGTAGTAATTTTTAGATGATGGAAGTATCTTAAATGGCAAATCACTTTGCAAATAGCAAGTAACCTCTCCATTATCACCAATGTCTCTGTCTTTAACATTTATAAGAGCAATTAAGTTTCCAGATTCAGAATCTTCAGGAATTGGGTTAAACACAGAGGCTAACTGTATTTCTGGTATATTGTCATTTTCATCTGAAATTTTTATTTCAATATTGCAGTGTGTCACCAGTCCACCACCATCTTTTGCTGCAACTGATACTGTATACTCTTCAGTTTCTTCAAAGTCCAGCAACTCTGTGAGATAAATTGTCCCTTTGATTGAATCCAATCTGAATTTTTGTTTAGCAGTGGGTGGTAAATTGGTGAAATGATATGTGATTTGGGCATTTGTCCCTTCATCTTTATCGGAGGCTTCCACCTGAAGCACAACAGATCCAACTGGAATATTTTCTTTCAAATTAACTGTATATGTATCTTGAGTAAAAATGGGTGGGTTGTCATTGGCATCAGTGACATTAACCCATATATGGGCAGTCCCAGTTTTTCTTGGTTCACCCCCATCCAGGGCTGTAAGGATCAAACGAAGGCTCTGTTCGCTTTCCCGATCAAGGGGTTTCTGCAGCACCAGTTCTGCATATTTAATTCCATCTTTTCTCTCTCTAACCTCCAGTGAAAAGTATTGATTGGGACTCAGTATGTAATTCTGGAGAGAATTAAGGCCAACATCTGGATCTTCAGCTTTTCCAATGAGAAATCTTGTGCCTGGCAAAGTTAGTTCACTTGTGTCCAAATTGATATTGTCATTGAGGAATTTGGGTGCATTATCATTAATATCCTGGATTGTCACTGATATATGGAAAACATTTCGAGGGTTTTCCATCACAGCTTCTAAGTTAACAAGGCAAAGAAGGCTTTTCCGACAGATTTCTTCTCGATCTATCCTGTCATTTACATAGAGGTTTCCATTGTCTGCACTGATAATCAAATACTGCATTTTATCCAAAGATACAGAATGAAGTTTACGATATTTCAATTCTCTTTCACTCAATCCCAACTCCTTGGCAAGATTTCCCACTATTGAACCCTTTGTCATCTCCTCAGGTATGAAATAATGAATCTGCTGTGCAATATTGTGGTGGATGAATGACAAAATCAGGAGAAACTGTACTTGCCTTGAGAGTGCCCTGGCACTTCTTCTGTGCCTTCTCTCCATCAGTCTTTTCCACAACAGCAGTTTCCTTTTCCCAGCTTCTTCTGATCTGATCAAATTCTCTTGGGGATGAAGGAAATATCAGTAGAAGTAATATTTGCCTTTTTCTTAAATGTATTTTTTTCTCCCTTTGCAGCAGTGCGGTATTGTGCTCTTCATTTTCTTCTATCGTATACAGCAGTGATGGGAGCTGCTCAGGCTAGGAGGCCTCCATTCGATCTCTATGCTCTTTCAGGCTATCAGGTTGGGCAACAGCAGCACTCTGAGGTTCAGACAGGGAACTGCAGGGACAGTCTCTTAATCCGTACAAAACAGAGAGAGGGACATGTTTTTCTAGAGCTGGTGTATTTAGGGAAAATATTTTTTTTCTCTTTTTGTACAGTACCGTACTAGGAAAATAATTATTGCAACACTAATCAGAACTGATGTCCAAACTAGCAGAGAGCCAATTTCCCATATAGTAAAATAATATTAATCTCCAGTTCTATTAAATTCCTCTTAATTTGTTATAGTATCCACCTTTTTATTGAAACGGATCTGTCTTGTATATTAATTCCGAAATGGCCGAACATATTTCTTGTTATAAGCACCAGAATGTTAGCATTTTCCAAATATGCTACAGATAATTCTTGAATTAATAATCAGTATTATTCACCTGAATGATAATAATGATAATAATAATTCAAACTTAAGGAGTCGATGGAAGTTACTGTAAAATCCTGGTTCTTCCCTAACATTTCCAACCAAAGAACATTTTCCCACTCTTATAGGAAAGGATTAGTTAATCTTCATGGTTATTAGTTCTTCATTAGTTAATCTTCACCTGCCTAATTTTTGCAGTCCTGAAAAATATCAGTCTTTTCCTTCCAATTTTGACAACCTATAAAATGATGGGCATTACATCAAAAGTGCACATGATTTATATACAGATGAAACCTCCTGTCCAGAGACATGTATGTGTGTTTTTTCAGAGTTTCTTAAAACTTTCTCTGTAAAAAGGAGTGCTTTGGGGTTGATAATCCAGAATATAAATATGCATATAATAAGCAAATATTCTAATGCATAATAAATCAAATGGCACCCAAAAGTAATACGTATAGGCTGCTTAAAGCTCCAGCTGAGATTCTTTTTCCATTGTGATATCCAAGAAGTACTAAATGTTCTTGCAAATGTATCCGAGTTGCTTTTAGATGGACCCTCCTTTTCGGGACACTACCTTAATTGTGCCACCCAGACACAGTTCTGCTATATGCAAAATGGACGCACAGTCTTTGTTACTTTTAAGTGCTAATTCAAATGGCACTTAAAAGTATTACTTTTATACTTTTAAGAAAAGGTGTTATTTTTATACTTTTAAGAATATTTTAAAGAAAAAGTAAAAGTATTCAAATGGGCTTTGTAGCATACCTAGTCATATTCAGCAAAATAATGTAGTTTTTATAAATTTATCTATCAGTTGAATAAATATGAAATGTTGCTAAAATTATGTACCAAATATGACATAAGCACTGTCAACATATCCAAATATACTAATACAAAAGTACAACCGTTTTCTATAAAGTGAAATTGTAAAAAAAAAAAAAAATCAAGAAAGAGAAGGGATAGGACTATTCAGTGTAAGACAACATACCGAGCATTCTTGAATTTTAAGCATACTGTAGATATAATCATGTGAGGTAGATCAATATTATTATACACAGCAGAAGAAAATCAATGCCCATATTAAAATAATTATTATTATATTATACACTGATGGGGTCTAAGCTCCGTCTCCTGCATCTGGTTGATCATTGTGAGAAACAAATGCTGGGCAAAGATGATCATGAGCCCAATACAAACAGGGCTGTTCTTATGTTCTTCATACCTGGGCAATTATAAAACATACCATAGTGGAATCAGTCTATAAGCACCTTAACAACGAGTGAATATTAGAGATCAGCACAGATTTGTTGAAAATAACTCTTGTTTTTGACAAATCTCCTGTCTGGAGAAGATTGTAGAAATGGTGCAGACACAATCATTTTCAACAAAACATTTGACAAAACATCCCATAATATTCTTATCAACAAGCTAAATGGAATAATTATTAAGTACATCCACATATGAGAGCCAGTTTGGTATACTGGTTAAAGGCACTAGGCTAGAAACGGGGAGACCATGAGTTCTATTCCTGCCTTAGGCACAAAGTCATCTGGGTGATGTTGGGCCAGTCACTCTCTCTCAGCCCTAAAAAGAAGGCAATGGCAAACCACTTCCGGAATCTTGCCAAGAAAGCTACAGGGACAAGTCCAAGCAGTTACTAGGAGTCAAGAGTAACTTGAAGGCACAAATAATAATAATTAAAAAAAAACCACAAACAATTTGAAAAGCATACCCAAGGAGCACTTATGAAAACAGAGGTTCCTTAGATAGTCTCATAAATAATGTGGATAACTAAGTGAAGAAAACGCTTCTCAAATTTGGGAGGGATAGCTGATACAATATAAACATAATCAGTTAGAACAAAGGTAGTTGTAACAGACATTTTCAATATCGTTATATGTTGCTGCTGTTTTCCTTAGGAGGAAAATATTCCTTTGTACCTAGGAGACTCTTCCTCTTAATTCAAGCTGCAATGTGGTGTTAGGTTTTTTGTCAGGATCACAGAAGAAAGTAAAGGGTTATACTTCTCTCTCCATCTATTCCAGACCCAGTCCTGCCTGTCACCCTCTTGACCTTTATTTCCTTTTTACAAAAGTATGTTAGAATAATAATCCATGTCATGATACATTTGGTTTAAAGATTTGAGTTGATGTCAAGAGGGAATCATCATTTCATTCATGGAGCTTGTTAGTAGTTATCACATGCTGAATATACAAGATGAGCTTTTCCTTAGAATATAAATTCAAATTTGGTCAAAGACTGTAATAAAGATATTTGATTTGAAATTCAGATTGTGATCTCTTCAATTAAAAGATCTCCCAAGGATAGGAAAAATCATACTAGAATACCAAAATCCAAATGAAGCATCCAAGTTACTATCAATGCTTACAGAAAATATATAATAAAAAATAGTATCTTGAATATTGGTGACATGGCTGGATCTTTAAAACATTTAAACTTTTGTAAGAGATAGATATTAAGGGAAAATTGATATACAGTTATTCTAACTCTGTAAACAACAGGTAAGTAGATATTGAAGTGAAAATTTATCTATTTCTTCTCTAGAACATCTGGAAAATAAATTATATTAGGCATCATTTGATATAACCTAGATTATTACTGTTTTGTCTCTGAAAGCTGCTGACAGGTTAATGTTTCTTTCTAGAAAGAAAATTCCTTTTCTAGAATCAGATCTCATTACAGTAGGAGTTGAAGAAAAAAATCTGATTCCACCAATCCTTATAAAGTATGAAGTTGGAACAGTGCTAAAATGTATTGTCCTAAGATCATGTATTTGAGACTTCATCTACCTATGCATTCTAAGTTGCAAGAACACAAGACCAAGTAACACAATACAGAAATGAAGCCAAAAGTCACTACAACCACCAAAGAAGATCTGGCAGACACTTAAAACAGCTAAGTTATTCATGAGTTGTCAGGGGATTTCAGGAAGTCTCTTGGCCATTGTACAATGACAGAAACAGAGGCAGACAGATAACTGTTTAGTATTCTTCATGAAACCCTCTGCTATATTTCTCCAATAAAAAATATCACTGCCCTGATCATTCCAGTGCGGCATCCCACAGTGAAGACTCTGTGTCTTGGATAAACGAGCCAGAATTCATATTTATTTTTCAGGACAACACTCTGGCCAGAATCCTTGTTTACTGTCACCACCTTATTGATCTGGTAATCTGGTTCAAAGGAGTGAGGGACCAGCTACATTCCAATAGTGGGAGGAGAGAGAGACAGTATTTCTAGAGTAATATTGTTCTGAGCCAATATGAAAAGAATCACTGTGGACTCTTCACCATTGTTTTCATTCCCAAATTCTCAAAAGCAGGTTTAAAGCATTCTGTCACCATCTTTACTTTTGCTAACTGGAAATATTGAAAAGAAGGAATGAAAACCACAGCCCTGCACTGAGCTCCTGCTGCAACACAAATCCCTCACCTTCGCTCCACACAAAAGGGAAAGAAATAGAAAAATCCAGTAGCCAGGTATGTGGGCAGGGGGCTTATGGTGCTGAAGAGAAGGCAAAATTGGCAATTTCATACCTGCTTGTTTGGTTTGGGTTATGGCACGGCATTTCCCTTATCGGACCTGAAACTCAGGGGCTGGCAGGAGGGATAAGGCAAGAAAAAGTCCCTCCGTTTGGAATATGGAGGCAGAGTATCTCCCACAAAGTTTCTCCTGCTTTTGCAGTGGTTTCAAACGCAATGAAGTTGAACTGTAAATAAGTCAGCTAAACTCTCTAACAGTACTGATGTTGTGGAAACATAGAGGTCTGCTGCTTCTTTCCAATAGGGCAAAATCCTCATATGGAAGTGCCCTGAAGCATAGAAATTGGGCAGTGGAGGGTCTCAGTCTTGGCCAGGAATTGAATCTCCTTAAGTTTTTCATAATCAAAAGAGAACAGAGAATTAATAGAACAGGGAAATGCAGGCAAACCATACAATCATTTACCCTCAGAGAAAACATGGGGACTCTTCTTGTGTTATTCTCTATTAAATAGATCTGTAAACTAAACTGATTGCAAAAAAGAGCAAGCTTTTGTTTTTTCTAAAATCTGAAGTGGAAAAATAATACATGTGGGAAATAGAAGGGATGACTAAGGGTTCCTCCAAACAGCACCTTACATGTGCTTTCCTCTAGTCTGTGAAGTGAAGAAAAGAAGGCTGGCATAGTTGCTCTGTTTGCCAGCTGATCTCTGTTTGGCTTCAGTAATGGGTTTGGTTGTAACTGGTGTTGCCCTTAACATTTTAATGTGAGAGGTTCATGTCAGTGATTGGTGGCTGTGTTTCCCCTCCTACCAGCATTCCTACTACTACCTGCAAGTGGGAAAAACAACCAACAACCACTCTCCTTAACATTGTGGTGGGATGGAGTTAGCAAGGAGCCTGAACATTAGAGATCGGGGATTCTTCCTCCAGTAAAAGCTTTTTTAAAAAATTATTTTTTATCCTGCCTTTATTATTTTTATAAATAACTTAAGGCGGTGAACATACCTTAATACTCCTTCCTCCTCTTATTTTGTCCACAACAACCCTGTGAGGTGAGTTGGGCTGATAGGCCCAAAGTCACCCAGCCGGGTTTCACGCTTAAGGCCGGACTCACAGTCTCCTGGTTTCTAGCCTGGTACCTTAACCACTAGACCAAACTGGCTGTCTATTATAGCGGTATTGGCCATTTCACAATGGTTGAGAAAACAAAACTAATGTCTTTTGTCAGTTTTCAATTTGCCCCATGTTGGTCTTTGTAGCAATCCTGCTCCTGCTGCCCATCCATTCCTGTTCTTTAGAGTTGTTGTTTTTTTTAAAAAAAACAGTGTTAACATGAATACATGTTAATGCCCAAGAAACTGTCTGCGGAAACCAGGGATCATGCCAGCCCAACAGCATAAACCAACATAGCACTGGAGGGCAGTGCCCAGCAACCAGAGGGAGGGAGTACACATACTGCAGTTGAAAACAGCTAATGGGAGCGACCTGACCACATCATTGCTGCTGTCACTGCTGAAGTGCTGCACAAATGCTGAGTTGTATTCTGCAGTAAATTGTTTCTCAAGTCAGGATTTTGCATTTCCAGTTAGTTTTCTCACATATATTTATTGCTTGAGTCTTTGGTTGGAATGTGAGACCATGTTTCTCAATACCTTTGATTGCACTACAGGTCCATAAAGTCCATGTTCAGAATGTACTAGCAATATTACATGCATTTTACTTGTAGAATAAGAATTTGACTCAAATGATTGCACTAATTTGGGTTTCCCTGATTGTCCGTCTTGAAATTAAATGACCAGCTTAATTGGCAACAATGACAACATTAAAGCTGGCACTGAGTAAAACTGAAGCTCAGAGATTTTGGGTTTGGCATGGTGATGTTCTGATTTAAAGTCTTCATCCTCTGGCAGTTTAAGGGCTGTTCCCTTCAACTTTTTGTTGTATTGCTGTAACTGGAAAACTCCTTTTGTTGCTTAACTTATTGCTCTGCAGTGATACATTATGGGTCCAAACTCAAGAAGACAGAGAAAGGAAGAATCATCCCCTTCATCCCCCAATGGGGGAACAGCTCCTCCGAGCTGAAGTTGATGCTGAAGAACAGCCAAAATTGAATCTGACTCAAAAGAGAAAGTAGCATAGAGAGTAATATAGAAAGGAAGTCATGAGGAGTTGCTGTCAAAATTCTCTTTCATGATTTGCAGACTTTTAGAATAATTGAAATCATGCAGATAGAAACTGCAGTGGATGGAGGTGAAAAACAATAGTGTTCTGAACCTGAAGTAGAGAACTGATTCTCTAGATCAGAAAATGGCAGAGCAGCTGATTCACATGAAAAAAGAGAAAAGAATCATTCAGCTTGAACATTCCAGTAAGCAAAGTTCCACAGAAGTTGAAACAGTTTCAAAAGTAAATAAAAATGCTAAAAATAAAGTTGGCTTATTTAATGTCTTTATCTGTGATTTTTCGTATTTTCTTCTTAGGTTTTTAAAAAGTTTGTCTCAGTTAAAAGAAAATTCTTAACTTATGACATCTTTAGTTGTTTCCTGGAATGTAAAAGATCTTGTATAGCCTTCTAAGTTACTTACCAAACTAAGAAATTTAAAACCTGGCTTTTTGTTTCTTTACAAGAAACCAACATGAGAACATAGTTGTTGGATTTTTTTTTTTGGTAATCTAGAAGGTGACTAAAATATGTATCAGAATTCCAAATCTGGTAGAGGTATAGTAACATTGATTAACAAGTCTTCAGAATTTGCAGTGGAATAAGAAATAAATAATCCATAAAGACAACTGTTAAGATGGTTAATTAGATATTTTAACCACTGTATTGCATTTATTCATTACGTTGATCCTACTAAGAACCATCCAGAAGTTTTACAGAGATGCTTTGAATACCGTTTTAGTTTAGGGGAAGGGGTAATGAAAAGACTGGTCATTATTATTCTGTATTGTCAAAGTTTAATGCTGGTTTAAACACTGAGTCGTTTTCTAAACATATAATGTTTTTATCCATTTCTTTTTTTTCTTTTTCAGTTTGTTTTTATATCCTTTTTTAAATTGTTTTTAAAAATTTATTTGTATGTATGTTTGTGTGTATATATGTTTATTTTAAAAACATGAAGCTCACAGTGCATCTTTGTTTCCCTGAAATAGTTATTCATTTCTGGAAATGTCTCTTAGATATTCTTGACAACTAAAGGATTCAATATTATACTGACAGAATGGCAACTTATCACTGTCAAGGTAACCAGTTTGTGATTCACAGTTTTTGTTCTATCCAGAATACCATCTGCAAGCACCTTATAATAATTACTAAACAAAGTTAATATTGTAAATGACAGATGGCCAAGTAAGTTCTTTATATTGATACTGTGTCAGGATCAGAGTTTTTACAGTTAAGGAAAAACTGTTTGAACTAGTTAAGGAAACAAGTTTCATCTCAATAGCACTTCCATCCTTACTCTGTATCTTTATATTAATTATATAGGAAACCAGATGAGATCCTCAAAAATGGAACTGCAATATATGAATTGAGAAAAGTTAGGGAAGCAATGTTAATGGTTTGATAGAAACTAGATGTAGTTAGAGTCACTGGGAGTCAGGCAGCATAATTTAATTAATTAATTAATTAATTAATTAATTAATAATAATACCAAGCTTTAAGAACAAATGCATACAAAGCCAGAATTGAGAAGACAGCAACAGACAGCAAATGCCGCCTCTGCAAAGAAGCTGAAGAAACAGTGGAACACCTAGTCAGCTGCTGCAAGAAAATCACACAGACTGACTACAAAAACGGCATGACAAAGTAGCAACAATGGTGCATTGGAATATCTGCAAGAAATACCATTTGCCTGCAAAACAGGCAAAGTAATAGAAAATGGAGAAGCTAAAGTGCTCTGGGTCTTTAGAATTCAAACACACAAGCACCTGCCACACAACACCCCAGACTTAACAATTGCTGATAAGAAAGACAAAAAAGTCTGGATAGTGGACATTGCAATACCTGGAGACAGCAGGATAGAAGAGAAAGAACTGGAAAAAATCACAAAATATAAAGACCTGCAAATAGAAGTAGAATGACTATGGCAAAAGAAAGCAAAGATAGTACCAATGGTTATAGGTGCCTTAGGTGCAATCCCAAAACATCTGGAGCACCACTTGAAGACCACTGACATTGACAAAATCACCATCAGACAATTGCAAAAGGCAGCTTTACTTGGGACGGCTTATATCCTCTGACAATACCTTTAACACCATCAAACCATCAAACAACATCTGCCTATCCAGGTCCTTGGAAGGACTCGATAGGTGGATAAAAATGCCAAATCCAGTCTAAACATCTGGCTGACTGTGCAACCAACAATAATAATACATTTCTTTTCTCCTGCCTTTAATTTTTTTTTTTTGCTTACTACTTTTTATGGTATTTATTTTTATGGTATTCTGGTCTATAACCTTCAGTGAACAGACCTTCATTGATTCAGACTGATAACAAAAGTATTTGCTTCATGTCATGAAATCAATGGCAAACTATTCATATCACCATTTTAAAAAAATTGATTCCCATGTAATTTTGACTCTAATTCTCGTAATACACAGAGATTGGATCAGTCCAGTTGAATACAGGGGAGGTACTTTGGTTTGGAACTGTACATATCACAAATATATATACGAGGGACAATGTAAGTATTTCATAGTGTGCGATAGCTGCTTCTGACAACAAATTTTGCAGCAAAAAGTTGTAGTCCAATTTATTTTATTTAATCTGTTTTAATTGCATTTTTCCTGCTTCATATCCCTAATTAATTGCCTCACGATGCTTCTTGTCTTTGTTGGGTGCCTTGGTTGCTTTCCTCCTCCTCATGCAGCAAAACTTTAACTCTAATTAGTATGGAACAGAAAGGATTTGTGAAAGCCAAATGAGGACACGGGCAATCAATTTATTTCCGTCTGTGAGATGAACTAAAGGTTTTTTAATGCCAAAAACAGTCATGCTGGCCCCTTAATCTGGATACTGTAATGTCGATCATCATGAAGAACTACTATATAGAGTGTATATATAACTCTTAACTCACAATTCTCATGCTTACAATTCATTTTCCTTTAATTTCCCATGAAAGACTTTCTTATAGATGTGACTGACTCAGGCCTACCATTCCAGTTAAACTTTCTGTCACCCATGGGAAGCTCACAAGCAGGAAATTAGAATGATAATTGTTAGCAGAAAGAAGATTTCCAATTATTTTATATGAGGATGATATGGTAATACTCTCACAAATGCAAGTTGGCATGAGATGAGCACTGAAAACTTTGCCATCCTTTTGCAAAAGTGACCATTTGATCTTAAATTAAAAACAAAAACAAAAAATGTTCGTGTTTTCCAACAGCAGACAAAGGGACAATTAATAACCATATTATTGACCAGCTTAATCAGTATAATATCTAGGAGTTGTTTTCCAAAGCAATAGGAATTAAAGGTTCAAATTATCTATGCCACTCTGAAGCCACAGAGGAGTGCCACAGCCATCCCAAGATTTTATAGATACCAAGGAGGGAAATTCACTCCAGTAGCAAATAAGCTACTGCCAAATCGTTAGCATGAATAATGTACAGGCTACAACTGGGTCCACCTTTACATTTAATAACCAATGAACAGATTCAATCAGCTCTCCTGACGGCTGTAATAGGACTCCCAGATGTGTGTCTAATGTAATCTTGAGACTGGAAGCAGACTTGCCTAGTGTTGAAACCCAGGCCTGGTTCAGGATACTAACAACTTGGATCAGAGCTACTTTAAACCCCAGGAGATTATTCCCACTGTTGTTAATGAATAAAGACAACTGACAATTAGTTTGCTAACAAAAGTTCATTACCAGTGGCTTCACCCCTGAATATGTAAGCCAGCTGGGATATCAGGATGGTTAATGAAAGGATAGCTGATATGGAACTCTGGAAAGAGCTGGGCCAAGCCTCAGGCTTCTGTTATGCATAGATGGAAGGTACTGTTGGTGCCCTGGCCAGTTATTTACAAAATCTTCTAAGCTGCCCTTTTTATGAGGAAGCCAGACACTGAAGGATAACTCCACTTATTAAAAGGTTTAAAGAGAATTTTATCTTCGCCTATTGCTGAAGGATATAGCCCCTAATATTTGCATACACGTTGTGAGATTTTGCTCTGAACCTGTACAAAGCAAAAGTTCCTTATAGTTAAAAAAAAAAAAAAAAATCAGCAGGCTTAGGAAGGCAAAATTCTACAATGTGTCCCACTTTATTTACTTCCTCTGTTTTATTTTATTTTTTACTTATTTTTACATGCACACAATCAAAGACTGTAAAGTAGCAAATGAAATAGATAATGTTTTATAGATAATAGATTTTAAAGGTTTAGTTGACTAAATCAGCTTAAAAGGTTCCAAAGGTTTTATGCCTATAATTTTTATGCTGTCTTAACATTATCTACTTTATCTATATGTACATCAATATTTTTGGTGTTTTTTTCTTTTTTTACACTGATCACTGATCATAATAATATGATCTATATGTTCTACCACCCATATATTTCATAACAGCAATAATCTAACACGATTTTGAGTTTCAGTCTGTACATAAACATTAAAATAGATAGTATTATTATACAGAGTAAAATTGAATCCTATAAAATAGGTTGTATAGGATTGTGTTTGTTTCCTAAGGGACATAATTATGGGAAAGGCAATAAGAAAGAATGTTACCTTTTCATTATTCTTCACCTCAGGATGCAAACTGCTTCCTCCATTGCCTGCAAGAGGCACCTCAGATTTTTCACCACAAACCACATTCTCAGCAATGTGAATGTTCGGTGCCAGGAAGGTAAATTCATTCTTTCTGGATTCTGAGGAGAGGCAAAGTTGGTAGGAATAAGGCAGCGTCCCATCTTGAAAATTGGGTGGAAATATGACCCCAGTCGTGGAATGGGAAACGGGGCCAAAACACGGTAGGAAGCTGGAACTTCCTGACTGCCTGAGTTTGATGGCAATGGCCAGAATCACTGACAAGAGGAATAAAAAGGACATCACAGCTAAGGCCAGCACCAAATAGAACTGCAGGTCAGACTGATCCTCTGAGCTGTTTGTCTGGGTTTTCATCTCCGGAAGGGCCTCCTGGAAGTTCTCAGCAAACACCAGGTTCAGAGTGATGGTGGCTGAGAGAGGTGGCTGCCCATTGTCCTTCACCAGAACGATGAGTCTCTGCTTCACAGCATCCCTCTCCAGAAAAGCTCTTGCTGTCCTGATCTCACCCGTATGGGAACCAACAGTGAAGAGTGCTGGCTCTGTGGCTTGAATCAGGTGGTAGGAGAGCCAGGCGTTGTGTCCAGAATCAGCATCCACGGCCACCACTTTAGTTACCAGATAATCTGCCTCGGCTGAACGAGGAACCAACTCAAAGAGGGCGGAGTCCTTGGATTCTGGTGAAGGGGACAGGATTTGAGGGCTGTTATCATTCCGATCCAGGATAAACACCCTGACTGTGACGTTGCTGCTGAGAGGGGGACTACCACCATCTTGAGCCTTCACCTGCAGCTGGAATTCCCTGAACTGCTCATAGTCAAAGGATCTCTGGGCGTAGATGGTGCCAGTCTCAGAATGAATGGAGATATAGGAGGAGATGGGGAGTTCTTCAATGTTGCTGGTGAGGATGGAGTATGTGATCCGTGAGTTCTGGTCCACATCTGGATCAAAGGCCTGAATCCGGAAGATGGAAGCACCAGAGGGATTGTTTTCTGGCACATAGATGCTATAGAAAGCTTTCTCAAAAGCAGGGGCATTGTCATTGATATCAGAGATCTGCAGCAAGACAGTTTTGTTTGTACTCAGTGGAGGAGTTCCTTTGTCAGTGGCTGTGATTGTAATATTATACTGAGATGCTTTTTCTCTGTCCAGAGGTCTGTCTGTCATGAGCTTGTAGTAATGTTTAGATGATGGAAGTATCTTAAACGGCAAATTGTTTTGCAAATAGCAAGTAACCTCTCCATTATCACCAGCATCCTTGTCATTTACACTGATGAGAGCAATCAGCGTTCCAGGGAGGGAATCTTCAGGAACTGGACTGAACACAGAATTTAGTGTTGTCTCTGGGGGATTATCATTCTCATCTAGAACACTTATTTCAATATTGGAGTGTGCTATTAATCCGCCTCCATCTTTTGCTGCAACTGTCATTGTATATTCTTTCACTTCCTCAAAATCCAGCAGGCCACTAAGAATGACAATTCCTTTAGTGGAATCTAGGCTGAATTTCTCCTTTGCAGTTGATGGTAAGTTGTTGAAATGATATGTGATTTGGGCATTTGTCCCTTCATCTTTATCGGAGGCTTCCACCTGAAGCACAACAGATCCAACTGGAATATTTTCTTTCAAATTAACTGTATATGTATCTTGAGTAAAAATGGGTGGGTTGTCATTGGCATCAGTGACATTAACCCATATATGGGCAGTCCCAGTTTTTCTTGGTTCACCCCCATCCAGGGCTGTAAGGATCAAACGAAGGCTCTGTTCGCTTTCCCGATCAAGGGGTTTCTGCAGCACCAGTTCTGCATATTTAATTCCATCTTTTCTCTCTCTAACCTCCAGTGAAAAGTATTGATTGGGACTCAGTATGTAATTCTGGAGAGAATTGAGGCCAACATCTGGGTCTTCTGCTCTTCCTACCTGAAATCTTGTGCCTGGCAAAGTTTGCTCACTTGTTTCCAAACGGATATTGTCACTGAGGAATTTGGGTGCATTATCATTAATATCCTGGATTGTCACTGATATATGGAAAACATTCAGAGGGTTTTCAAGTACTACATCCATATTAACAAGACAAAGAAGAACTGTGTCACATAGTTCTTCCCTATCTATCCTGTCATTCACATAGAGGTTTCCATTTTTGGCACTGATACTGAAGTACTGCATTTGAGATACAGAGATAGCATGCAAATTTCTCCTAGACACCTCTTGGATACTCAGTCCCAAATCCTTGATAGGATTCCCTACTACAGATCCCTTAGTCATCTCCTCAGGTATTGAAAAGTGAATTTCTTCTGAAGCAGTGCAGCAGGAACATGATAATAATAAGAGAAGCAATACTTGCCTTCTGAATGCTTTTCCATTGTCTTTGTTCCTTCTATCCATCCAGCTGTATGCAGGGTTCCTGCCTTTCCCCCCCAGTTTGTAGTGATCAGATGAAATTTCCTCACAGTGCAAGAAATCTATTTAAAGAAAAATTAGCTTCTTCTTGCCTTAAACTGTTTAGATTGCAAATTTTATTAGATTTGTATTTTTCTGTGGTTTGCTGTTTGCCCATCATGTGTAGCACTGTACGAGAAAACTATCAATGAAACATCATTGGCTCACCAGCTTTTCTTCCCATGCCACATTGTCCAACAGTGACACTCTGAGGATCAGTCAGAAAATTGCAAGGGTGGTTTCCTATCCAATTTAAAAAAGAAACACTATCTCATTGTGATTAATTTGTTTGTCTCATAGAAATAAGTGTATTCTGAAAATATGTTTGAATCTTAGTTTTAAAGTATTATTTTATTTCTCTGTGTTCCTTCATGTAAGCCATTGTTTATTAACATAACTTCCATTTTATTGCTCAGTAATTACGAGAAATTCTAACGCTGACAGTTATTTGGATTGTGTGAATTCTTCCTTTTTTTTTTTAAAGGACCTATCAAAATATAACCAAACCAGGCTCCTGAAAGCATGATGTCAGCACTGTCATCTTACAAGTTTTGCTTTCTAGTTTCTCTGGCTGAGAAGGCTGAAGTATTTTATTCAAAAAGTCTAAAGGCGGTAGCTGTTAAATCTGTTACGGATGGAAATAAGGAAAAGTTGAATGGGTAGTGAGCCTGATCCACAATCACTCATGCAAAAATAAATGAATTAATCTCTAAGGTGCCATAAAATTCCACATTTGTGTTTTTAAATTCTAGAATCTCATATCCTATTAAACTATTTCTATCTGACTGCTGATCTCTTACATTTATGTGTGTGTGTGTGTGTGTGTGTGTGCGCGCGCGCGCACGTGGATGTGTGTAATGTAAAAATACTTTTTGTTAGACTAGAACTCAGTATCCCCTTTGGAGGATGTACTGCTGGTTCTAAAAACAACAGCACCCAAAATACCCCTCCCCCCAAATAACTCTGATAAAACAAAAATTGTGACTTTGCAAGCTTTCCCATCTTTGAGAAAATCATAATAATGCGGCACCATGTTGTTCATTTTGTTTAGATATTACAAGTAATAGAAAAACATTTGCCAAATATTCTTGATAATATATAATGTAACTTTAATTGAAACCAAGTAGGGATGCTTCCATCTGAATTTCTCTGGCAGCAAAACCTTTGCTCTTTTTTTGTAAACTACAAACTGAATTGCTAATGGTCATCCTAATTTTAAGGAATTAACTTTTTTTCAGTGTGCTATCTCACAATATTCCTTTCATATAGTGGGCAGGCTGTTATTAAGCAATGAAGCAACCAATGCTGTGCTTTTTCCTTCCTTTCTCCTAAGTCTGAAATCTGAACCAGTTTCATAATCCTTTCTTGTCAGTTTCCATTGTTGACACTGGCTTGATTTTTTTGCTTATACAAGTAGTGCGCTTTCTGTATCCCTGACCCCACTGCTGAGTTGAAAATGCTCTGCACCCATCCTTCAGCTGGTAGAAAACAAAATTGGTGTGAAAGTTGCAGTTCTTATTGCCGATCCTTAATCCTGCCTATACAGTGTCTGTTCCTTTGCACTGAATTTACTTCACTTCCCTCCAAGTTTATGGGCAACAAAGACTAAGAAATTTTATATATTTTGGGGTTACTCTCAAACAGAGTCACAATAAGAATGCAATTTAACACAAGTACAACATCATGGGAACATGACAGAAAGAAGATGTTGCCAAGGCATGAGAAATACAAAACAGGGATAAAAATGAAAGTGGTAAAAGTGAAACTACCAATATTTGGTTCGGCATTCAGGCCCTACTTGTGGATTTCCCATAGGCAGCTTGTTGACCACAGTGGAAATATTCTTAAGTTTAAAACTATCAAAATAATGGAAAAAACACATAAAGATGCCTTTTTGAACAACACTAAATAATACATCTGCTCCAAATGCTGGGCATCCTCTGCTCTGGGGTTTCTTACAACATCTGATGAAGATGTGATAAAACATTTCATAGGATTATAAACTTATAAAGTTGGAAAGGTTCATTTAGACTATCAAGTCCAACCTCCTGCTTAGTGTAGAAAGCCAAATTAAAATATCCTCCAAAGGTAGTTGCCCAGGCTTTGTTTGAAAATATTGAGTCAAGGAAAGCTAATCAGTCCCATTGTCAGATTGCTCTTACCATTAGAAAAGTTTTCATAACATTAAATCAGAATCTGTTGGGGTTTTTTTTTTGGTAATTTAAATTCCTTGTTATGCGTTCTGCCATACGGGACAATACAGAACCAGTCTTGGCCTTCTTCTGTATAACAACCACTTATGTGCTTGAAAAGTGCTCTCGTATCCTCCATTAGTCTTCTCTTTTCAAAGCTAAAGGTTTTTAGTTCCTTCAGATTCTCTTAATAGTTTCTAGTTCCTGGTCATCCCCACTACCCTTCTTTGAACCAGTTTCTGTTTGTCTTAATACTTCTTAAAGTGTGGTGTCCAGAGATGGATAAAATATTTGAGATGGAGTCTGATTAATGCAGAACAAAGTTGAATGACTCCTTCAGTGATTTAAAAACTATACTTATGTTGATGCAGATAAAATTGCATTTGTCTTTCTTGCAGGCACATAACAACAGTCTCATATACAGTTTATAATCAGTTACTATTCCAGGATCTTTTCCACAACTACGACAGGCAAAGTAAAGCCAGACTGTTCACTGGAAGCATGAATAAGCAAGCTAAAGTTTAAATAAATAGTTTGGGCGCATAATGTGAAGGCAATTGGAAAAGGTGAAAGGATGAGCAAGGTACGATTACTGGTCATGAGCATGAGCACAGAGGAGCATGAAGAATGTCAGGCAGTCATGGCAAAATCATCAGGTCACATAGAATCAGAAGCGACTGAACAACTTGGCTACCACCACCACCACCACCACCACCACACCAGGCAATATAGTTATCCTTCTACATAACTTTGCATTGGGTTTGTTGTTAACAATTTGTAACAATTTACCATTCTCAATCACCCAAAACTAACACCCCAAACTCCACACTGTTTCTGGCTTTACAAAATATAGTTACTATACATCTCTCTAAATATACTATTTGCAATCATTTTTAAGGATAACCAAAATTTCAGCAATGTAGAACAGTTTGTGGCCCTTGCTAATCAGTGATATACTTCAACTTGAAATAATCCTGGATATTTCTATTATATTCCAGAAATTGTAACCACATTCAAAATATATAATTTCAAATTTTCTTTTGATAATAGACTGATCCATAGTAAATTATTTGGCTTTACTTTTTCTTTGAAATTAATAAGACTTTATTTAGTCAAGATAACTTTTCAATAGATTTATAGAAGGGGGACATACAACAATAATTTCTCATGATATCTAAAATTTTACATGTTATATTAGAGAAAAAGGGAGAACTGGTGAAATAGAGGTAAATAAATAAACTCTGAAAATTCATTGTATTTCTTTTTCTTAAAAGTGGTTTCTAAAAACATGAGAAATTATATGGGGAGCTTAACTCTCTCCCCATTTTTTCCTGTACTAATTGATCTTGCATGGTCCTATTTTTATGAGAAGGTTATGACTGATTTTTGGTCTAACTTTGTTGATTTCATTCTTTGTAGCCAAATTAATGAATGCTCATCGATGGATTCTTTTGAAAAGCCTACCATACACTGTAGTCATACTATGTTTTTCTTGTTTCCTCCTTCACCCAAACCAATGGTAATATCTGTTATTCTCTTTAACAGATGGAGAAGAATCTCTGTTCACAATGTTTGTTTCCACATTCCGTGGCTGTCCAGGTTATGTTTTCTTTGCTTGTTTTATTTTTCTTGTGGAAAGGGAAGCCACGGCTCCCCACCCAAACTTATACTAGATGGTATACAGCATCTGCAAATCTCTCACCACCTTAACAGTTGCTGTAGAACATTGTGTGTAGCAATGTAAATATATAGACCAGTGTTTCTTGACCTTGGCAACTTTAAGATGTTTGGACTTCAACTCCAGGAATTCCCCAGCCGGCATGCTGGCTGGGGAGTTCTGGGAGTTGAAGTCCAGACATCTCAAAGTTGCCGAGGTTGAGAAACACTGATAAAGACATAAACCCTGGTCAGGTTGCTCAAAGGAACATGTGAAAAGCTTCAGACAGGGTAGAGAACAGTGCAGCACTACCCAGGCCAGAGTTCTGGCTCATACATACTCACATGGGCTGTATCCATGTTCATGCAAAACTGACCTTTGCATTTCCAGCTGAATGCAGATGGGGACAGAGAGAGAAAGGGGTAGAGCCAGAATGTGTTACTGTGTATGTCCTCTAACCAATTTGAACCACCCTCACACACTCAGCTGAATCCCTGAATAGGGCTATAGGCAGAGCACTATAAACTCACTTAGCTGAAAGTTCCTCTGCAATATTTTTTAAAATAATGCCAGATTTAAAAACAAGCTGTTAATCAGGAAGATTCTAGTACAAAACTTTTATTTCACATCTTAATTTGTTACACACAGAAATACTCATCTGAGTTCTTGTCTCCAGTCTGAAGTTGACAAACTTCAGGCACAAACTTACTACCTCAGTGGCTAGTAGATGAGGAAATAACCCAATCATGTCTGCCTTTGGATGATTTAAGAGATGGATTTTGCTCCACTTGAAAGTCTGTTATATATGGTTACATTAATAATTTTCCTCCAGATCAGAATACTAGGTGAAAATAGTAGGTGAAAATCCCTGGATTCTTTCCTTAGAAGTACTATTCTAGCCACTGAGATAGTAAGCTTATATCTTTGCTGTATCAGGTTGAAGATGAAGGATCACTAAAAAATAAATATAAAGCATTATTTAAGGTACAAAACATCTTCATAATAATGCCTTTCCTTCCCAAGGAGAATAAGCAAATTACTCTGATATTTTCCTTTCTTGTTCATTCTGGCAAGCATGTTCATGCACAAGAGAAATGCTTTTTGAGGAGAACAAATAATTTTTATGTATGACAAAGATATCTTCATGTACAGAAAACAATATGGAAACCTTGATGTAAAAGTATGGAGGGAATTGTATTCTTTTTCCACCATTGATGGCAGTTGATGAAAGCAAATACTGTACAATAGTATTGCACCTAATGTCAAGGAACCCAAATTTGATAAGGATAGCTCACCTGTACTTTGGGGAAATTCTGATTACTTCAATTAATATCTTCAGCAGTTAGAAAGAGTTCCCTTATTTCAGAAACCCATTGATTGGTCAAAGTATTGGATAATTTTATCTTGGTAATATTAAACTGTTCTTTCTTAGAGTCAGTAGTGAGATAAACTTATCTTTCTGCAGAAACAAAAGAATTGTCCTGATCTTGCCAGTGTGTAGCTCAACAGAGTACAGCTCCGGTACACTGCCTTCATCAGCTGGTAAGACAGCCAACCATTCTGACCAGAATCCATATCTATTATCACTGGTTCAGTGATCAGGTAACCTGTTTCAGAAGACTGAGAGCCCAGCTCTATCCCAGTTCAGCCTTCAGTGGGAGGGGAGGGGTATAAGACCTCTGGAATGCTGTAATTCTGATCCATGATGAAGAGAGTTACTGACACATTAGAGCTGAGTGGTGGAGGTCCTGCATTCTGTGCCTTGATCAGGAATTGAATTTCCTTAATTTTTTCATAACCAAAAGAGAGCATGCTATAGTTCCTGTCTCAGAATTAATAAAGAGAGAGGAGGAACAGGAAAGCCCTGGATCACTTCTTCAGTGATGGAGTATGTTATTCTGCAAATGTTCCCCTCATTTACCTTCTGAGAAAATATGGACACCCCCCCCCGGGGGTTGTTGTTCTTTAAATAAGCAGTGTAAACTGATTGCAGAAAATGGGGAGGGTTGTCATTTTTGTCCAAAATCTCAGCTGGAATAACATTAGATACAGAAAGTGGAGGAATATCAGATCTTCAGCTGTAACTGGGATATTGTAAACTGCCACCCTGTCTAGTGCTCTTTGCAGAAGGGATGTTCTTGGGATAGAACATCTGATTTCTGCATTCTCTGCTGAGTCTTCAATCAAATAGTGAAGCTATTTCCAATTTTGTGCATTATCATTTACATCAGTAACAAATATTGTAAGGGTTGATCTGTCCAATAATCCTCCATCATCCTGAACCTGAACTTCAATGTTATAATGTGCAGAATCTTCATAATCTTAGTTTCCTACAAGTTTTATTTTCTCTGCATTTGCATTCATGTGGAATATTTCAGAAACTTTGGCTGTGATTTTTCTGAATATTTCATTTCTCTGTTCATTCCTTCATCTGTATCAAGAAATTTTAATATGATTATTGTGGCCTTGAATATTTACTTTATAGAAATATTGGCTAAAAATAGGTGCATTATCATTAACATCCATCAGAGTAAACTGAACTTAACAGGCTCTCCAACATCATATGCCATGAGAACAGTATTGTGAATTATGACTTCTTCATGATTTTTTTTTGCCAGCATTATTTCAATATATTGTTTATCATAAAAATTGTTTGTATATTCAGAAAGAAGTATTCACTGCTTTTGATTTTGAACCCCTGCACAGAACTGTTTCCAAAAAAGCAGTATCTTGAGCCTCTAACAGTGGAAATTCGGAACCCAGTGCTGTATTCTCAGTGATACTTATTGCTAGCTTATCTGACTGGAAGGTAGGAGAATGATTATTAATATCAGTGATTTCTACTTCAGTTCCTTAAATTTTAATTGAGTCTCCAGCTATAATCTCAAAATTCAACACTTCTTCATCTGACCCCATATCTCTTCCTTGTCCTTGTTATGTGTGGATAGCAACTCTTATAATCCAAAGCAAAATGTGGAGTCCTGCCTGAAGAAACAAAGTGGATAATCAGTCAGCTCCTTCACTCCCAGTGCCAGATCCTTTGCAATGTTTCCCACTAAAGAACCTTTCTCTGTTTCTTCAGTAATGGATCAGTTTGGTATTGACTTGGCAGATGTTAATAAACAGAAAGAAAACAATAACTCCTCTTTTACAGTTTTAGGAACATTTTGCTATTGCCATTTCTATTTTGATAAGAAACACCAAGGAGATTTGTAACTGAGGAATGAGAATGCTGCTAGAAACTGAAGTTAAGTGTTGTCCAACTGATAGTGTCTTACAGCTGAAATGTTTGGTGTGTTTGTGTTTCTAGTTTCCCAGCATTTTGTCCTCTAAATTGCTGAACTGGGAAGGATTAATTTTTCACTGCATTTCTTAGCCTTGGAATCACAGCTAGTAACTTCACACACTTCTTTTCCTATAAGTTCACTGAACTTCATTCTGATCTTCATTTTTATATCAAGAAGTTGACTTAAAGAAGTTCATGATCATTAAATAAATTGGAAGAAGTTCAAAGAATGCGTATGAAAATATAATGAAAAACTAGGACCCGTTGAAACCACATTTGCAAAGCTAAAGCACTAAGGTTTAGAATATATCTGGTGAGGAATCTTCAATATTTTAGTAAAAATGAAATCCTTAATGTTTAAATTTCGATATACCAAAGTTACCTTTTCCCTTAACGTCTTCATACAAACCATTTAATTTTATTACAAAAGCAGCATAATAATTAGATATATGAAAAATAAGAATGTCTCTATTCACCTACAGTGAGATAGATCGCAAAGTATTTTAAAATGCTATATTTGCTATTCAATTGCTGTTTATAATATCTTCATTTAATAGTGGTTGAACTCCCATATTCAATCTCGACAGGTAGAATAATTTTGCCTAAAGAATGAGGCTGTTTAAGGGTAGCTTTTTAGAATTAAGTTGTATAACATATTATAGATATTTATGAAGAATCCCATTAACATTTTTGCCAACAATTTCATTTTCTTTAGGAGAAACACGATAATGGAGAAAGTGGCACTGACACTATAAGAAAATCCACGGTGCATGCTAGATCGAGAAACCAAGTACAGAAAACTCGAATCACATGCATTGTCCATCCCTAACCAAAAGGACAACGACTGGTCTGTTTCATAATAGATATTTTATGTTGTCCATACCACAGCAAATAGGGACTACCCATGAACCAATATATTTATTCTCAGAAGAATATAAAGGAAATGAAATTCGGTATTAAAATGATGAGTATACATATACTTTAGGATGATCTTGACACATTCAGTACATTTGGATCTATCTATCCCCCCACTGGTGAAATGAAAGTCCTTCTGCATTATAACATTTGGAAACTTAAGAAGTAGTTTACTGGCAAGTCTTTCAGGCTGCTGTACAGAAAAACCTCAGAGGGGTTTGGGGTGGCAAAAGAGGCCACAGATTTGCAAAAAAAACTGATTTTCTAGACTTGTGCTTATGGATATAAGTTTAGAAATAATTACAATAATTTATGTAGAAATACTGAAAAACAAAAAAAAGCACAGATTTCTACATTTATACATACAAATTTAGCTACTATATAAATATGATAATTTATGTAGAAATGCATGGAGCAGATGATCTGAGTCTGCTGCTCAAGAATCAACAATCAAAAGAACTTTCCAGGCTTCCGTTCCTTTCCCTTCTGTCGCAAGCAATGAGGGGGATTCTAGATTAACTCTAGAACTACTCTAAATATTCTCCACATTTAGAAGCATGGAAAAGTACCTCCTACTCAGCTCTTTACATCTCCCTTTTGAAGCTTTCCAACACTGTGGTTTCAGCAAATTAGAAAAGGGCTGGTTGGGAAGCAATAAAGAGGGAACTGATGTTAATTTCTTTATTCCAGTGTTAAAAACTTTCTCTGATTTAAAACAAGAAAACCTGAGAAAGCCCCTGGTGTCTGGGATTCTGTCCCAAGGGCATAAGATTGCAGCCTAAAGTTCCTAAGTTTCAAGAGGTAGACATCATATTGAGCTGGAATGTGCAACATAAAATGAAAGAAAATACAGTGCTATGAATTTGGTATCCTTCACTGATGCAATTGGACCTGCTGCAATAGTTTTGCCGCCTAGCATCTAATGAGTGATTAAGGGTGATTTCTCTATCGTGGGCTTAAAATCTCTATAAAATCTATCCATAATGTCCATCAGTTTTGATGGAAGGACCAAAGGAGTTATGTAAAGAATTTGGTGTTCAAATTTTAAGGAACGGAGAGAAAAAGGTCTGCCAACATTTATATTTCATTAATGGAGTTACATTAAGTTGAGCCACCTTGCAATGCAGCTGCTATTCAGACATCCGATTCAGTATTATCCAATGTATTGTCTCTTTTAGAGGTTTGCATGTTTCCATTGTACACTATTTATATATTGTACACAACAATAATATAACAAAGACACTGCCCCAACACTTGAACCAGGGATATTTAAATGTACTAGTACTGATTTCATAATGCTTGTGAAAGGAGGTCTCTAGGCAAACTGAAAACTATTTAGTTAACTGAGTAAATGAAAAACAAAACAATATACTACATCTTCAATCCCTGATTACAAAATCAACAATGCAAAAAGATCATGGAGTATAAAATAATATTTTTTACCTTAATGCCATTCTCCATTCCTGAATTTAACTGATTTTCACTGTTGCCTACAAAAGGAACACCATTCTCACCACTAAGGATATTTTTAACAGTGTGACCATTTGGTGTCAAGAACATAAATTCATTCTTCCTGGATTCTGAGGAGAGACAAAGTTGGTAGGAATAAGGCAGCGTCCCATCTTCAAAACTGGGTGGAAATATGACCCCAGTTGTGGAATGGGGAGCAGGACCAAAGCACTGTAGGAGTCTTACATTCCCTGACTGCCGAAGTTTCATCACAATAGCCAGAATCACTGTGAAGAGGAATAGGAATGACATCACAGCTAACGCCAACACCAAATAGAACTGCATGTCAGATTGATTCTCTGAGCTGTTAATCTGGTTTTTCATCTCTGGAATGGCTTCCTGGAAGTTCTCAGCAAACACCAGGTTCAGAATGGCAGTTGCTGAGAGAGGTGGCCGCCCATTATCCTTCACCAGAACGGTGAGTCTCTGTTTCACAGCATCCCTCTCCAGAAAAGCTCTTGCTGTCCTGATCTCACCCGTATAAGAGCCAACAGTGAAGAGTGCTGGCTCTGTGGCTTGAATCAGGTGGTAGGAGAGCCAGGCATTGTGTCCAGAATCGGCATCCACGGCCACCACTTTTGTTACCAGATAATCTGCCTCGGCTGAACAAGGAACCATCTCAAAGAGGGCGGAGTCCTTGGATTCTGGTGAAGGGGACAGGATTTGGGGGCTGTTATCATTCCGATCCAGGATAAACACCCTGACCGTGACGTTGCTGCCGAGAGGGGGACTACCGCCATCTTGAGCCTTCACCTGCAGCTGGAATTCCCTGAACTGCTCATAGTCAAAGGATCTCTGGGCATAGATGGTGCCAGTCTCAGAATGAATGGAGATACAGGAAGAGATGGGAAGTTCTTCAATGTTGCTGGTGAGGATGGAGTATGTGATCTGTGAGTTCTGGTCCACATCTGGATCAAAGGCCTGAATCTGGAAGATGGAAGCACCAGAGGGATTGTTTTCTGGCACATAGATGCTGTAGGAAGCTTTCTCAAAAGCAGGGGCATTATCATTGATATCAGAGATCTGCAGCAAAATGGTTTTGTGTGTGCTCAGTGGAGGAGTTCCCTTGTCAGTTGCTGTGATTGTAATATTATACTCAGGAATTCTTTCTCTATCCAGAGGTCTGTCTATTAGGAGCTTGTAGTAATTATTAGAAAAAGGAAGGATCTTGAAAGGAATATCATTTTGTAAATGACATGTAACTTTTCCATTATCACCAGCATCTTTGTCATTTGCATTTATTAGAGCAATTAATGTGTCAGGTGGAGAATCTTCAGAGAGTGAGCTAAACAAGGAGACCAGGTTTATCTCCGGTACATTATCATTCTCATCAGATATTTTTATTTCAATATTGCTGTTTGCTTCTAAGCCACCACCGTCTTTTGCTACTACTGTTATTGTATATTCTGCAGTTTCCTCAAAGTCCAAGGGGGCCATAAGTGTAATTTTGCCATTGATTGGATTCAAATGAAATGTGGGATGGTTGTTTCCAGGTATATTGCCAAAATGGTATCTGATTTCGGCATTTGTACCTTCATCTTTATCAGAAGCAATAACTTGGAGCACAGGGGACCCAATTGGAAGATTCTCCTCCAGTCTGACCTTATAGAATTCTTGTGTAAAAATGGGTGGGTTGTCATTGGCATCAGTGACATTAATCCATATATGGGCAGTCCCAGTTTTTCTTGGTTCACCACCATCCATGGCTGTAAGGATCAAATGTACATTTGGTTCACTTTCACGATCCAATGGATTATGTATCACTAATTCTGTATATTTATTTCCATCTTTTCTCTCTCCAGTTTCCAAATTACAACATAGATTAGAGCTAAGGTCATAGTTTTGGAGGGAATTTGTCCCAATGTCAGGATCTTCAGCTTTTGCAAGGAGAAATCGAGTTCCAGGTAAAGTGGTTTCACTTATTTCTAATTTGATGTTGTTATCCAGGAAATGAGGTGCATTATCATTAATATCCTCAATTGATATAGTTATATGGAAAACATTCAAAGGATTTTCAACCACAACTTCAAAACTAAGAAGTCAGAGTGGAGCCTTCCCACATATTACTTCTCGGTCTATCTTTTCGTTTATATAGAGGTTTCCATTCTCTGCATGGATGCTGAAGTACTGCATTTTAGCAACAGAGACTAGATGTAGACTGTGTTTTTCCAGTTCCCTGATATTCAATCCCAAGTCTTTTGCAAGATTCCCCACAATGGAGCCCTTTGGCATCTCCTCAGGTACTGAATAATCAATATGCTTTGAGACAGCCCAGTGGGAGAAACAGAAGAGTGAGATAAACAGTACTTGCCTTGTGAATGCTTTGCAATTCTTCCTGTCCCTTGTGTCCATCTGTCTTCCTCAATAACAGGCTATGTCTTCTTCTTCTTTTATTTAAGCTAGTTATCATTAGGTGAAATGGTCTTGAGAATAGATGAAATCTGAGCAAGGAAGAATAAACTGCCTTTTTTCTTGTACCACCCTCGACCCGTTTTCCTTCAGCCTGCAAGTCAGCTCTGACTGTATTCCTCAATTCTCCTGGACAGCATTGATAGAACTACATATCGCAGATAGCATGAATGGCTCTGTGCCCTCTCTTCAGTAGTCTGTGCTGGCCAACAGCGGCACTTAGAGGTTTAGGCAGAGCATTGCAAGAACATTTATCTTCACCAATTTAAAGCTAAGGATTTAAAGCATTTGTTGTGGTGTGACTGAATGCTTCTATATATACAGTATGTTTCCCTTTTCTCTGTTGCTTTCTTTCATGCTTCACTCAGTTCTGCTTTTTTAAAAATATAAATGCATGCAATTGATTTTGTATCTCTGAATGGAAATTATATTTATAGATGATATTTATATGGAGTATCATAATTTCTCAATAACAATTTACTAATGTTTATTCATGTTGCATCTGTTAATATAGTACTGTGGTCAGCATGACTTGATCAAGTGTGATCAATTCATAAAATAAGATTCTGAATGCAGTAGATCAAGGGGAATAGTGTATCCTGTTTCCCATAATAGTGTATACATGTCTTCAAAAAACCCCACAAGCAGATCATGAATGAAACAATGGATGTTATAAATAGTCATTAATTTTGTGGAGATAATAGTTTTTGTGTCCCCTGAAACTACTGACAATAATTTCCACTGAGCATTAATTGAACCAAAAAAAGTTATTTTGCTTTCCCTTTCCCAAAATCATGCATAGTTTTACAGACTTTTATCATATGCAGTTTCAGCCATCTTTTTTAGAAACTAAACTTCCAAATTCTTTAACTTTTCTTTGAAATTGCTCCAGACTCCTGTTTTAGTGCCATTTTCTATGCCATTCCCGGCTCTTTTTTCATATGGATAGACCAGAACTGTAGAATTTTTCAGGGGAAGTGACTTCATAGACTGTAGCAGCATTGTGATACTGACAGTTTTACTTTCAGTCCCTTTTCTAACAAGCACTCTGGGAAATTCATGGTTCACTCCAGATTATTTATGAATTGGTGACAGATCACCCTGTCTCAATAAAACCTTTGAATAATGTACCCTTACTATCACTTCATAGCAAGAACTTTCAAATATTTCCCTACTGCGTTTCCTATTTTTTAACCAGTTACTAATTACACAGGGACATACTTCTATGTAATAGCTGTCAAATTTACTCAGAACCTTTTGAAGAACTTTTAGAAAAAGTTTTTAAAACTCCAAGTTACCAAGTTACATTTATTTTACTGGAACATATGCCCACTTTTGCAAACAAAGTTGTTAAAATATTGCTAAAAAAATTATTTGTGTTATTTAAAAAAAAAACTGAGAACAAGAGAAATTCACTATCTATTGAAGTAACAGAGTGACAGAAAAGTGCAACATTACTGCTGAAGTTAACCTGAGGGTAAACCTAGAGGTGAAACCTATAGGCACATAACAAGAAGGAGGAAATAATAGTTCCACCATAATCTGCAATGGTAAGAATAGAAATCATAGCCGCCTCAAATCAACTTCAAAGCAAATTTTTAAGGTTTAGAGTGGTTGCAAGAAGAGGGAATAACATCCTCCCATTTCATAAGTTTCTGTGGCTTCTATCTATAAAGTTCACCCTCAAGTATCACTTTTAAAGAAATTAAGCATTCAGAAATTACTTACTAGAGTCAGTAGTTTTTCACAGAAATTTTGAAGAAAAATTGTTGTCAGAGGAGGGGAATGTTCCTTATTCAGAAATGTCCATTGAATGTCCAGTGACATAAGGGGAATTTATGTCATTTGGGAAATGACATCATAATAGAAATGATACAAATTGATCATTTCACAAATTATGCAAAACTCAGAAGAAATTGGGTCTGTTGTATGCAAAGTACATTGCACTGAGGTCTGTAAACTGAACTTTTAAAAGTTCATTGGAACAGTCAAGATCTATGCTCAGAGTTGGTGTAAAACGTAATTTAATTCTACTTAATCAGAAAAATAGTTAAGTTCATGCCTCAATTGTTAAAAGTAAATTATTTTTAACTTTAAAAAACAGGGTCCATGTAAAACTATTATTATACATATACCCATATGTATGTATAAGTTATATTTATATACACATAAATGCACACACAGAGACACAGAATATTGAAAAATAATTATTATTCCTTTGGTACAAAAATGATCCAACCCCAACACCAGCTTTGACACTCTGTATTTACATGTGGATCGACTATGGGCACATACTTGAAAATGAAAGAATTCCAGAGGATTACTCAAGAGAAATGACAGATGCTGCAGAAGAGTAACCACCCAAGCCCCAGTTAATTTTCCCCAATTCAAGAAAGTAAAACTAGTTCCTTATTTAGTAAAATAAAGCCAATCTAAATAGCCTTCAAACTTACACTGGCTTTCTTGCTAGTTGTCACATTCACAGTTGCTAAAGGATGGAAAATACACCAGTGTTGGTGGTAAAGTTCCAGAGAACAATATGCTATCAATGGCACGCTAGAGTAGACAGTACAAATTGTCCTCATAAATTTAACTAACACTGACTTGAACATAAAAAGTTCTTATGTAGAAGAACTTTGGGGGCATTTGCACCTGACTATAGCACAAACATGCCCTGGCAACCTCCTTTTTCTGCCACGTCCCCATGATGTTGCTGTCTTGCTGAGACAGGATCAGGTTTCCTTACCTGGATCAGTGTAACCTTAGCATTTCCCCCCTTATTCCAACACTTCAAGGCAGCCTGAAGTTGTATAAAATCCATTAAGCTTTGTCACTTCTCTCTAATATACTGCTTACATTTATATTAATTTATTCCAGAGCTGAGGGCTGTGTTTTCTGAGTACTAAGGGATCTGCTGAAGACAACAAGGAAACCCTGGTTATTCATTAGCTTGTTCAAATTACAATACTATCATTTTTTAAAAAAAATATTTAGCAAGTTTACATTAGTCAGTTTTCTCTATGCTAATAATGTAGGACGTTACGATTCTGAATAAAAGCTCTGAAGTGGGAGCAGGAGCAACCATTAAACACCTTGATGTGTTCCAAGAATATTCCTTCTTTCTCTACCTGAGATATACATGTAGTAATGGCAAATGGGAAAGGGAATGTTGACTGAAAAGTCTCAGCATGAGGGTTCTCCAGGAATGCAGCTGCAGATACAGTGGTATCAAACTGATAAAAATTGTTGTTTCAAAGGAAATTATTCAGTTAAACTGCAAACCACTGTTCTTCTATTAACTACTTCAAACGTTGACATCCTTAATATTCAGAAACACCGACTTTTCATATTTAATTTTATCATTTGCAAAAAGAAAATAAAAAATTAACAGAAAGGAAATTTGATTCGAATATTCATCCCTCAGACTGTTCAATTGTTCTTCCATATATGTTCATATCGTACTGTGTAATTAAGTTCTTTATATCTGACTTAGTTTACCTAAATTTTAAAAAAGAAAATAAATGAATGATAACATGTTGTTCTAAGTGGACCAAATTTTTATATACTCTATCAGTCAAAGACTTCTAGCAATAGCATGAGTTTTCAAACATGGAAAAATATGGAAGAGCAGCAAATTCCCAGATATGAAAAGGGAAGTGAAGCATTCTTCAGACCACTGTAATATTGATGGTGAATATTATTATTCTTGATGGTGAATATTATTCAGCCCTTTCATACTAATATTATTCAGCCCTTTCATACTGAAACGAGTAACCTTTTCGCTTTTGTAACAGCACACAGTATCCATTTCCTTTGTCTTTTTTTTAGTTTCCAGATCACTAATATGTAGTTCAAACTTCTAAAAAAAACCAATGAATCTTCCAAAATAAAATATGTAAAATAACTTTTAAGCAAAAAGAAGCCAATATGGCACATCTATAACAATCAATATAATCCCCCAATTGTTTCCTGAAAAGACCTGCAGACACAAGAGAGAGAGAGGGAGAGGGAGAGGGAGAGGGAGAGGGAGAGGGGGATAGGCATGGATATATTGGTCATGTCAATTCCTTATTTCATGCTTTCTTAACCTCTTGAATGTCTAACTTAGTATAATTTGACAACTACTTACAAATCATAGTTATAGGCTTACTATTTTTTACAAAGTCAGTTAAATACGGCATACATGAAGGGTTCAGAAGCATTTAGGGCTGTGGGCTTCTATTATACGTCAGAGGAGACGTTCCACTCTCTGCTTCTTAGCAAATTATGTTTATGTTGCAATAAATAGTCATACACGATAACAATACATACATACATATGTAAATCTAAAGTATATACTCTAAACTCCAAGCCTTTTCTTGCCTTGTTATTTTCACATTTATCCCATATTGTTAACTTAATGTGATCAAGCTAGAGCTGGCCTGCTATCATCTGCCACACTTTATGAGGGCTAACAGAAAAGGACAAGGGATCCCATATTTATAAAATAATTGGACTCTCAGGCCCTCCAATGGGTACGAGACATGCTGATTCCAAGATAGCTCATGAGAGGATATTTCCAACAGACCAAGCCTGACCTGAGGCAGTACATATACTTTATGATACAAACTCAAATCTAGAAAATTAAAATCCTTTCTAACTAGCAGCTGGAGATTCCTGAGTGAAAAATGAGAGAGAGAATTTCTCCAGTAGGTTCAATTTCTGAAAAAATATAAAGGAATGCTATGTACACAGTAGTGTAAATTAACCATGACAAAACATTCATTTCTAAAATGTTAATATTATCAAGAACTGGAAGATGCTACCGTATTCTTTGAAGCAAGATAACCCAGTGGCTTAAATAATAACTAATGAAATACAAACCATGTTTTTTTACAAGTAGTAATCAAATACATTGTGGAATGCACTGTAGAAGGAGAGCAATGTTAATCGATGGTGGCAAAAAAAAAAAAATTAGGAGTCTGGTAGAACTTTTTCTGACTAACAAATCTGACTCCTGATTTTTTTTGTGGAATGCAGTTACTGTATAGCGAATTTAACCATGCACATCTCCAAACTATTCTGTTCTAATGATTGTTCAAGCCTACATTGTCATATGCTTTCCCATGTCAGCTCAACAAATACCAATATCAAGCCCACCAGAAATTAACAACTCTGACAGAAAAGTTTTACCCTTGCCTCCTTCTTTGACATGCTAATTTTCTGAATGTGTGTTTGTATCTTTTCACACACACATATTGTTTCACTTCACTGAATTCACTGAACACATTATTGTTCAATTACCTGAGAGTTCCTGGGCAGTTTGTAAGGGTATCGTTTAAACAAGTTTATTAACACCTTAAATTCGTTCTTAGTATATTGTCGCTGTGCCCCCAAAGGAATGGAAAGGCAAGATATACTGTATGCAGGGATTATGAAAATGTTAGCTTTCTATCGCAAAGTATCCTTATATAATTATGATTTAAATCCCAAAATTCAATATTCTATAATTAAGTGCCAGCTACATGGCAGCACCTACCCAACCTCGGCTGACCTAAAAGGTTAAGCAAGATTGGTCCTGGTTAGTACTTGGATGAGGGACTATCGGAGAAGTCCAGGGCTGTTGATTACACTGAAAATTTGAAAAATATCCCAGAAAAAGGCAGAGTAGCAAACCACTTCTGTCTGCATCATAGCCATAAAACTGCATAAATATGTCCATTTAAGTCACCAGCAGGATTCAATGACAACTTACTTTTGTAGAAAAAAATATAAAAATATTGCTGCTGCTGCTGTTGCTAAAGCTAAAAATGCAAATGATCTGCAAGCTCTAGTAATGATATTCAAGGAGCCCGGTGAAAAAATGGGACTACAATTAAATATAAAAAAGACCAAACTAATTACAACAAGCACAGCAACCAGCCTTAGTTTTCACAGCAAAGATATTGACATGGTGAATAGTTTCTGCTTTTCCAGAACAATATCAACAGTAAAGGAACTTTACTTTTTAAAATATTTTAAAATATTTATTTATTTATTTATTTATTTATTTATTTATTTACAAGAAATATGCCACAGACTAGCACTTGGTATAGTAGCAATGAAGGCCCTAGAAAAGCTATTCATATGCCGGGTTGTGTCTATATCTTCAAAGATCAGAATTGTGCTGGCAATGGTTTTCCCAATGGCAAACTATGGATGACAAAGCTAGACTTTGAAGAAGTAGGATAGAAACAGTATTGGAGAAGATTCTTGAGTATATCATGGATAGCCAAGAAAACCAACAAATGGATCTCTGAACAAAGCAACCCAGAGTTCTCATTCAAGGCACAAATGACCAGGCTCAAATTATCATACTTTGGATACATTATGTAAAGACCTAGCTCTCTAAAGAAGTCTATAATGCTGGACAGGTGGAAGGAAAGAGAAGAAGAGGATGACCAGCAGCAAGGCAAATGGACTCAGTACAGCGGTGTTAAGTGCACCATTGGAAGAGCTAAAGGACCAGGTTGGGGACAGATCAGCCTAGAGAAAATCTATCTATGTGGTTGCTAAGAGTTGATATTGACTTGATGGCACATAATCAATCAAAAAGGGCTGCTGTTTTAGTATTTATGTAGCTATTTAAAGTGTCAAGATGCTTCAGAAATTCAGTCTTGTTATCCTTACAACTGTCCTTTAGAAAGGATTGGTATTATTATTTGGACATTTACCAGTTGGGCAGTAACTTTAAGTAGGGTCTGACCAACATAGAATAAAATGGAATAATTACATTGTAATTAATTTGAGAATAATACTTCCATTGATAGAGCCTGCATTTGCCTTTTTTTTTTTGGCAACTGTTTTACATTCATTTTATAAACAGCTACTATTCTATGATATTTTTCACAAGAACTACCACAAGGCATTCTCCCATCGCATACCTGTATATTTGGTTTCTGCTAAATGAATAACTTTGGAATTTAGTTTCTATTAACTTTCATTCTTTTATTTTCACATTTCTATAAACTATCAAGATCATATTGAACTTTATTTCTGTCTTCTAAGTAGTTGCTGTTCCTTCCAATTTTGTATCACATCTGATAAGCCACCTCTTCATTCAAGTCATTAATAAAAATGTTGAAAAGCCATGACCCAACATGAAATTTTTACCACCAACTCAATACCTCAATCAACTTTAATCATATATGTTGATGAGCATTCTCCATATACAATTTTAAGCCTACTATGTATCTACTTATGCCTTCAGTATGACAAGTGGTACTTTGCTAAATGATGTTTCTAAATTAAGATACATTACATCTAGAGCATTCCCACAATCTACTAAGAAAGTTACAGATTAAAACATGAGCTAAAGTTAGTCTGGCAAGACTTGCTCTTAATAAATCCCTGCTGAGTTCTACTCATTACTGAATTGTTTTCAAGGTGCTTACAGACTGAACTCTTTAGACTCTTCCCAGTTTTTAATGTAAGACTGATTTACATAGTTTAGAAATATAGCTAGAAAGTAAACTCTGCTCTGAAGGATGAACAATTCCACAGAATATTAGGGAAATTAAAGTTGGTCCTTGCTTTACATAGATAAAGAGACAAAAAGTTGTATATATTATGACTGTGGTTAATAAGCTAAGTTAATGTTATTTAATGAAAAGTTTATAAAGGACAAAGGATTCATCAGAGCATTAAAATGGAAATTTTAAATAGTTCTTTTACTCTCCTTTGATCAAAGAATAAAAAGAAATTGTGAAATTCAATGAACATCTAAAGAGCATTGGATTTTGTAGATATTCGCAACACATTTTTCCAAGCCTCGTTTATTCATCCTCCTATCATGGGATCCACTTAAATATTTATTAGATGGTGTAATAATAAAGCAACAATTATCTCTTGAAAGCATGCTCCCTCAAAGCATTCAAACCTCTTGTCTTTTTCTTAGGCAAGCAATACATTTTATGAAGAACATTATTTCCAATATAATATGCACAGGAGTCTTGCAGTTTTTTATGTGGAAACTCTATACATGCATGGAACCCACACAAATAATGTTGATGAACAATGCTTATAAACATTATAAGATGAGACAATAATTCAGTGAAAGGGCGCCATAGGATTAAATACTAAAAGTACTGTATATTAATTGAGATATATTATTGCACAACCTATGGAGATAGGAACATATATCTGAAACATACAGTCCTACGCAAATAAAAGCAAGAATCAGAAAACAGAATGCAATCAACTTCAAATTAAACATATATACAGTAACACTGTGATATTTCTTATGACAAAGAGTAAAAGATTTACCTTCCTATTGTTTCTCACCTCACAATGTAAATAGTTTCCTCCAACGCCTGCAAAAGATACACCAAATTTTTCACCACAAAGAACATTCTCAGCAATATTAATATTTGGTGTCAGCACAGCAAACTCATTCTTTCTGGATTCAGAGGAGAGACAAAGTTGGTAGGAATAAGGCAATGTCCCTTCTTCAAAATTTGGGGGAAATATGGCACCAGACTTGGTATGTGGAACCGGACCAAAACACTGTAGGAATCTGGGATTCCCTGACTGCCGGAGTTTCATCACAACAGCCAGAATCACTGTGAAGAGGAATAAGAATGAAATCACAGCTAAGGCTAACACCAAATAGAATTGTAGCTCAGGCTGATACTCTGAATTGCTTAATTGGTTGTTCATTTTTGGAAGGGCCTCCTGGAAGTTCTCAGCAAACACCAGGTTCAGAGTGCCAGTGGCTGAGAGAGGTGGCTGCCCATTGTCCTTCACCACAATTATGAGTTTCTGTTTAACAGCATCCCTCTCCAGAAAAGTTCTTACTGTCCTGATCTCACCCGTATGAGAGCCAACAGTGAAGAGTGCTGGCTCTGTGGCTTGAATCAGGTGGTAGGAGAGCCAGGCGTTGTGTCCAGAATCAGCATCCACGGCCACCACTTTTGTTACCAGATAATCTGCCTCAGCTGAACGAGGAACCACCTCAAAGAGGGTGGAGTCCTTGGATTCTGGTGAAGGGGATAGGATTTGAGGGCTGTTATCATTCCGATCCAGGATAAACACCCTGACTGTGACGTTGCTGCTGAGAGGGGGACTACCACCATCTTGAGCCTTCACTTGCAGCTGGAATTCCCTGAAATGCTCATAGTCAAAGGATCGCTGGGCGTAGATGGTGCCAGTCTCAGAATGAATGGAGATATAGGAGGAGATGGGGAGTTCTTCAATGTTGCTGGTGAGGATGGAGTATGTGATCTGTGAGTTCTGGTCCACATCTGGATCAAAGGCCTGAATCCGGAAGATGGAAGCACCAGAGGGATTGTTTTCTGGCACATAGATGCTGTAGGAAGCTTTTTCAAAAGCAGGGGCATTGTCATTGATATCAGAAATCTGCAGCAAGGTGGTTTTGTGTGTGCTCAATGGAGGAGTTCCGTTGTCAGTAGCTATGATTGTAATATTATACTCAGAAGCTTTTTCTCTATCCAGGGGTCTGTCTGTCAGGAGTGTGTAGTAATTGTTAGATGATGGAAGAATGTTGAATGGCAAATCATCTTGTAAATAACAAGTTATCTTTCCATTACCACCAGCATCTTTATCTTTGACATTTATAAGAGCAATTAAGGTTCCAGACCTAGAATTTTCAGGAAGTGGGGTAAATAAGGAAACTAGTGTTACCTCTGGGTAATTGTCATTCTCATCTACAATTTGTATTTGTACTTTACAATGTGTTACTAATCCTCCACCATCTTTTGCTGCCACAGTTATTGTATATTCTTTGGCTTCTTCAAAATCTAATGTCTTCATAAGAGTAATTGTGCCTTTGATTGGATCCATACTGAATTTCTCTTGGGCATTTGCTGGTATGTTACTGAAATGATACCTGATTTGAGCGTATATGCCTTCATCATCATCAGAAGCCAGAATCTGGAGCACAGTGGTTCCAGTAGGAGCATTTTCCCTCACACTGATTTTATAAACCTCTTGAGTAAAAATGGGAGGATTGTCATTGGCATCAGTAACATTTATTAATATTTGCACGGTAGAACTTTTTCTAGGTTCACCTCCATCTATTGCTGTAAGAACCAAATTAATAGACTCCTGACTTTCACGATCTAATGGTTTCTGCAGAACTAAATCTGCAAATTTATTTCCATCTTGACTCTCTTCTATTTCCAAAATGAAATATGGATTGGAACTGAGCTGGTAATTCTGCAAAGAATTTATTCCAATATCAGCATCTTCAGCTTTTCCAAGAAGAAATCTGGTGCCTGGCAAAGTTACTTCACTTGTTTCCAAGTTGATATTGCCATTAAGGAACTGTGGGGCATTATCATTAATATCCTGGATTTTTACACTTATATGGAAAAAATTCAGAGGGTTTTCAATCACTACTTCAAAGTTAACCAAGCAAAGTAGAATTTTATCACATATTTGTTCCCGGTCTATCCTTTCATTTATATAGAAATTTCCATTTTCAGTATTGATTCCAAAATATTTCATATCATCCACTGAGGCAGCATGCACATTGCGTTTTGCCAGTTCTTTGCTATTCAGTCCCAAATCCTTAGCCAGGTTCCCCACAATAGAACCTTTTGTCATTTCCTCAGGTATTGAATAATGAATCTGCTCTGAAGCAACCCAGTAAGGGAATGATAACTGCAAGAGAAGTAATACTTGCCTTCTGTGTGCTCCTCCATTCTTTTTTTGCTTTCTCTCCATCTGGACTTCTCTCCACTACCCTGTTTGCTTCCTTTCAGATTGGATTAAATTTTCATCAAGAGGCAGGAAAATTCCATAAGGAAGAACAATCTCATTTTAGTTGAAGAAATCTCATGCAGTTTCTTTTTTGGCAGCTTCAGTATTCTCTCTTTTCTCTCCCTCTTTTCTTTTTCCCCAATCTATGCAGTACTGGTGAAACAATCTCAGAGTCAGAAGCCGATTTCCACCAGTGTCTGTTTATGAGGTTGGCCGACAGCGGCACTGTGAGGCTCAGAAAGAGAACTGCAAGGAATGCTTCTTTTATGCTTCCAATAAAATACAGTTTCAACATAATTATAGGTTGATACTTAACAATTATATTTATGCTTGGACTTGAGTGGTAGAATATTTAGAATATTGTGGATATGATTTTGGAGTCAGTACTTCTTTCCTTTTGCCCAGGTCAATAGTTTTTAATGTAATTTCTTGCATTGTTTTTATATTCTTGGGGAAAACATGATTATCTAAGTTATATTCCAGAGAGATTTATGGGTGTAGTATCCAGTCTGGTGTAGTGGTTAAGGCACTAGACTAGAAACCAGGAGACCGTGAGTTCTATTCCCTCCTTGGGCACAAAGCCAGCTGGGTGAACTTGGTCCAGTCACTCTCTCTCAGTGCTAGGAAGGAGGCAATGGCAAACCACTTCTGAAAAACCTTGCCAAGAAAACCGCAGGGACTTGTCCAGGTAGTCCCCAGGGGTCAACACTGACTCAAAGTCACGCTAACACATACTCATTCAGTTCCCTGTACTGGGCCCTGAGTGGGGTAAACCATGAAGATATTTGCAGATGCATATCTATCAGTTACATATGAAGTCCTGCTTATCCAGCATTGGCCTTACCCACCCACCTGGACTTCACTTACCTACTTGGGAAAAATTAGAGGTTTTTTTCATTTTGCGTTGTGTATCTTGGAAAGTTCAACAATAGTTGCTGGGAGGAATAAGAACAAATTACAGAGGGATACTGGTGACAAAGTACAGACTTGTGAAGCCAAGTCAGTAACACGTACAATAATTCCCAATGTTTCCATATTTTCAAAATATTCATTTCAGACTTCCTATTATATTACAACAGGACTGCGTCTAAGGCCTTTGCTGCTGTCTTCAATGTCCTTCCAAAAATTGCTACCAGATTGAAATTTTTAATGTGGCCAAAGGGGAAAATTTTTCAATACATTTTATTTTTGCATTTTGTAATGTATCTAGTTTTGAATTACATGCAAATATATCCTGACTGTATCTACTTCTTTGTCCTGATCCTTCCCAGTTCTAGGAGTACAGTTCTGATTATGTCTCTTGGAGACCAAAAGAAGGGTGTGCATTCCTGTGTTAAAATATTAAGAAAGCTGTGGTCATGGATAATCAACATACTTTTTTTGTCTCTTTACTCTGAGTATTGGTGCAGCAGTAGCTCCATAAAATTTGCAGATAGGAACTAACAAAATCTTTGCCTGAGGTTTTATATGTTCCTCTTGAGGCTCTTCCAGACAACGAAGGCTAATTTTACGTACATTTGTCAAGTCACCAAGATGCTGTGGGCACCTGAGTAGATTTGCAGCACTTGCAGAAAACTGGTGAATAGACATGTCTTGACCAATCAATGTTCAGTTATTGGGTACTAACTGAGACAAAGAGAAACCCAGCTGCCTTTGCAGCACCACTTCCTGCTTGCAAGCTGTACTTTCCTATTTGCAAAAAGCTTTGTGACTGGAGCATCTCATATGTTCAGCCTCTTGATTGCAGTGGTGGTGGTGGTGGGAATTAGAATAAATAAATGAATAGTAATGTTCAATTTGCACAATCAATGCATCCAAGCCCATGTGTGGAAGTGCCCTCAACTGATTTCATTTTTACTGATTTCATTTTTTAAACAATATATTTAGAGATATGATCTGTAAATCAGCATCTGTTAAAGATATGCAGTTGCAGTTGCAATTCGGAAGCAACAAAGCAGGGGAAGGCAACCTTTTTTTTAGCAGGCGGCAATATTCAGTCCTTTGGGGCTACATTAAGAACATGTTGATGTGGAACTGAGATGAAGCAGGATTGGAATGAAAAGGTAACACAAGAAGTGAGTGGAATAAATGTGATTATGTTGAAGTAATATTATTTAAACAATTAAAAAATAAAATAAACAGCTGCTTAAATTTAACTTTATTATTACATATTGCCCAAAATAACCTTTGAAACTTTCTCTGTTTCTCTGTGCCTGTAATTATTCCTGAGGTCTTATCCATGCTACCAAATTGTCCACAGCCAGCACAGACCAGCAACCAGTTTTGGAGGGCAGGATGGATTATATCACCCTGCACCCACCCACCAGCCACTACAAATATGACCTCCTGGCACATTACTGTATTCTACTTTCAAAACAGTGTTTTCTGGTTCTGTTGGCTCAAGTATTGCCTGCTGTGCTTCACTTTTTTCAAGACCATCCCTGCACTGAGGCAACTTCACAGAAGCTCCTCCCTGCATTTACATTTTTCCTACTTTTCCTGAATAACATCGCTTCAAGGATTTGTTACACCAAATCTACCTATAACGTTTATAGCTCTTGCCTTATATGCAGAACTTTCCTGGTTTGAAACTCAGTTTTTTTTTTTAAGTACATTCAGTGCTGTACTCTTAATAACTGGGAAATGATAAAATAGTGGATTTATTAAAAAAAATTCACTCGCGTATAAGACCCGCCCCAGGAAAGAAAGCAATAGGCCACTGCTTTCCTGGAAGAGAAAGGTGGGCAGGAACAGGAGCAGGGGAACTGTCCAATGGGAGGATGTGGCCACCTCAGTTTGGACCAAATACCTTGCAAGCTGTTGTCCAAGCATCTCAGTCAGGCGGGATTTTCTGAAGCTGATTTAAAGTCAAGCTGGCCTGAGCACAAGACAGGAGCAGCTTAAAGGTAGAGTGTGGATATGCCCTGAGTCTCTTTGTGTGTCTGCAAAGTAGACTTCTGTTTTTAAAAATGTTTACATTACAACAGAACAGAGGCTTGTTATAGTTTTGAATTACTGTATATGAGGTGAGAGGGGGAACCTAATCTTTTCCCTGCATCTGTTTAAAATTCACATATATCCCATAACTATGCAATTTTTTTGAAAGAAAAAAGGACATCTTAGGTTATAATGGAGGTTTTGTTTTGTTCTGTTTTTTTTTTTTTTTTAAATAGCAACTCTGCAGTGATGGGTGGGGTTTGTTTGTGAACTTTTCTTTGGAAAGGGGCAGGGAGAGAGGGTTTTTTGGTTTTTGTCCTTGCAAAGTCAGGAACCACCCGTCCATTCAAAGGAGACAGGTACTGCATGTAGAAGGCAGCTTTCAGCTCCTCTCCAATGTTTTGGGCCGCATTCTAGACCAGTGTTTCCCAACCTCAGCAACTTTAAGATGCTGGCTGGCTGGGGAGTTCTGGGAGTTGAAGTCCACACATCTTAAAGTTGCTGAGGTTCGGAAACACTGGTCTAGACCAAGGCTGATTGCTGGTGACAGTATGTAGCAGCTTTGGAGGCAGATGTTTCCTGTTAGGTTTTTACTTTTTATTTTATTTATTCATTTATCATATTTGTATAGCTGCCCATCTCACAAAAAAGTGACACAACAATGGCGTACTTGGCAGAATGGGGCCTTTTTTGTCCTCTAGTGTCCAAACAATGTGTGAACAGTTTGGCTTTGTAAAGAAAATATGGCTGCACAAGCCCAAGCTATCTGTAGAAACAGGCTCCGTGTAGCCTTGGAGAGGAAGAAAGACTATAGCCTGCCGCTGGGCCTCCTGGGGCGTCAGCATCCCAAGTGGAAGAAACTCAAAACCAGCCTTTCCAGGGCCACTGATGTATGGAACCTGGTGCAGAGAATCTTTTGAGGCCTAGCCGCCTTCATCAGTTTGCAAGCTTGACTGACATACTGTAAAGGTATGCCTAACCACTGTACAAACGTGCTCTGGCAACAGCTTGTTTCAGCTGTGTCCCCAGCCCACAAGTAAATAAAACTGAAGTTGTACATACTTATACAGAGTGTTAATATGCCAGCAGGATATTAAAGCAGAGTGTTAAAGTAATGTTTCCCTTATTCCTACACTATCCAAGAGCAATGTCAAGGCCTATGGAATCTCTAAGGTTTTGTCTTCCATTGCCTTGGAGGAAAATCAAGTTATTGGTTAGTTCAGTTTATTTTTTTCTTTGGCCAGCATAAAGTGTAAAATAGACAATACAAAATTAATCCAGCAATTCTGTAACTATAATACTAGGTTTTAGTAGCCTTAAATAAGTTTACCATAAAATATCCAGGAACTAAATTTATAGTTAAATATGTAAATTAAAAATTACAAGCAGGTAAATAAGTCTGAAATTTATATAAAATAACAGACTAAAATGTATAAAATTAAAAATATCAATGAATATGTCTATAATTCTAAGATCTACCAGCTGCTTTAAAATTTACTGAACTAATTTGTTTAATTAACTTAAAATAACCAAGCTCTGGCTTGAACTGTAGAGATACTGGGATGGTAATTATCCAGGTAAAAGATATGTTAGTTAACATAGTTTACAATAATAATAGGTACTAAGATCAAACTATAAATATAGGATATTTCTAGCTCAGTTAACACATACTAGATATTAATTCTGATTGTATTTTATATGCTGTTACAAAGAATTTGGCTACACTGTTAGTAATAGTCCATTATCCAAAATTAATAAATGGATATAGAATGGATATGTATGGCCTGGTATCCTTAGAAGTAATGGATCAATGAGTGAGCTATGGATATCTCTATAATATGTGCAGCGGGGAAGAATATATTCCATAATTTCTACTTGGCCGTCACCATGTGGACACAAATAGTCAAATTACTACAGTGAGTCAATAGAAGCAGGATATGCCTTGCAATGGAAGCATCAAATTTCAAGCCAGTTTTCTGCAGATTCAAAGATATGGGAGAGCACTTTGGTTCATCAGTGAGAAAAGGCCCTCTGGTTCACAATGTGGACATTTAATAGATAAGTACTGTATAGCACATCCCTGATTGTCTCAGTCAAGGTTGCACTGATATAAACAGGGAGGCTGCGGGTATATGTTTCTAATGTCTTGACTAAGTGGGATATAACACCTGCTCAACTAAAAAGCAGTGCAATTAAGTTGCACTATAAGTTGCTGTGTGCTTATGCTCTGTTTTCATATATCCGTAATCTGTCTTTTGGGAAAGGAATTCCAGAATTGTTTATCTCATTTTAACTGTGCATACATCTTCAAGGCTTGTCCATGAGAAAGTGGTATAAAATATATTAAATAAAAAAGAATATTCCAAAAAAGAACATTACATTTCTAGCAATTGCAGCAAATCTGAGACACAAAGAAGTTTCATTTGTAACGAAGCTATCAGTTGAAAAAGGGAATAACTATAGTGTTTTCCACATTAAATGATTTTATTTGGTTTTAGCCTGTAGCATGCATTATGGTTGCAATTTGTAATTTCGTTGCTATATGTAAGCCAGGGGCTTATTACAGTCTGACTGATTTCTGGGATAATATTGGTTCTTCTTTTGCTATACAAGTAATTTGTTATTTCAGTGGAATTAAACAATGTTATTGGCATTCTTCTGTTTTTTTTTCTTTTTACCTTTAAATTGTAAGTGGCTTTCACAACTTTATCAGGAAATGTATTATAAGTGAGGAAGGAAGGATGGAAGAGAAGCCAGCTTTTAAAAAGTTATGTTTTGTGCTCTTATATACCACTTGAAAGTGGTGAATAGACTTTATAGAACAACTCTAATTTGCTTTTCCATAGTTTAATTTATAACAGCGCTCCTTCCCCATTTGTCAAATTCGATTAGTTTATACTTCAGATATAACTGCAGTGCATTAATTTGTATAGTGCAGAGGTGATTTGAGACAAATTATAGCTTAGTCTGAGCATTTGATAAAATGGGGAACCATGCTTATATGCTTCTTTTCAGTAAAAAAGCTGATAACTAAATAAGGCATACATTGATGGACCACATTATACTTACTCAGTAATGTATGTGAACTGTTGTGAATGCCCGAAAGCTTTCTGAAAATTACTACTGCTACTATTGCAGCAATTGCTACTGGAGAAGCATAACACATCCATCACTGTTATTCATATTTGGAGGTTATTTTTGCTCATTTAATTTGCTATTTCATTCAGTTTGAACTCTCATATCACTAAACTTGAAAGACCTATGAAAAAACACCGAAGCTACAGTGGTTTGAGTTTCATATAAAAGTCTGACTTTCTTAACCAACTTTTTCCTATACATAAACTCACACAAGCATGCACACAAACAAATAATATATTTTCAATTGGAAGGAGACTACAATTCGTCCAAAATCTAATTCTGAAATAACTCTCATTTCAAAAAGTCAGTTTCTTACTTTGATATATTTTAGAATGTATTTTAGAGATCTTAGCATACAGAAAAATATGAGCAAGTAATATTAGTAAAAATCTTGCAAAGAAAAAAATGAGTTACTCTTACTCTATCCTAGGACTTTTGCAGGTTTCTTTCATTCCATAATTGGAAAGCTTAGTGATCTATTTATATATTCCTGAAAATAAATTAGAATACACCACCAGAAGCTATACATGACCAGTTGAGTTTAAAACCATATACATCTATGATCAAAACACATGAACCCAACCTTTTTGTCAGTGGCTAACATGATGGATTAGTAGGGCATAAGCCCTCAGTTGGTCTGCTTATCAAATGCCATACCAAACTGTGTAAGCCAATAAAGTTTGGATCTTCTTTACCCTATTCTCACTCATACTCCGCACGCCTAGCCAGTATTACTGGTATATAATGAAAGTGTGGTGAAGTGACATTGGTGGTTCTTTTGTTATAATTTGTTATTTAAATGCAGTTAAATAACAAAGTAATGGGTCCTTTTCTCATTTTTAGACTCTAAATTGTAAGCTGATTGACAACTTTATATAAAAAAGTATGGCATCAGAAAGGAAATCCATATAAAAAGTTCTAAGTTGTTTTGCATTATCATATCTCTCTTGATATCATATCTGGCAACTCTAATTTGCTTTTACGACTCTCAATTTATAATATTCTTTTACATTTGGCAAATTGGATTAGTTCATAAATTAAACTTATTCGCATCACATTAATTCACATATCACAGGGGTGGTTTTAGACAAGCAATTACGTTTTAACCCTAACCTCCAACAGAACTGGAAACAAGAGTTCTCAGTTTGTCCTTGTAAATATGTTGAAAACTAAACACTGGCATACATTGTTGGACCATGTTATACTTACTAAACAATGGGTGTGAACTGTTGTGAATGCCTGAAATGCTCTCTGCAAATTATTATTGTTACTATTACAACAATTGGTCCTCAAAAAGGCACCCACTGTATTAGCCCCCTTTCCTCTCATTTCATTAAACTGAAAGGCCCATGAAAGAACATCAAAGCAACAGTGGTCTGAGTATCACATAAAAACCTCTCATTTTCCTCAACTCTCTTTTTCTGATACACAACCTCACACATGTGCGCCATACACACACACACACACACACAAGTAAATAATATATTTTCAATTAGAAGGAGACCACAATCGCTCCAAAATCTAATTCTCAAGTAAGGTATGTTAGAAACCACTGAAACTGTAGAGGTTCTTCTGCACAATGGAGCAATGAGTAAGCAACCGGTGAAGGAGCTAGTAACATAAAGTAAAATGTATATATAAAATCTTAGAATCAGCCATTTACCATAGGATATTTTGAAGGATGGTTAGACTATAAAGTAAAAAAGTAAACTCACCAGATTGGTTCTATCCATCTCAGAATTTAGGATATTATTTTCATTGCTTGCTAAAAGCACATCAGACTTTTGGTTGCATGAAATATATTCTGCAGCTTGAATTTTGGGTGCTGGAAAAGTGAATTCATGTATCTTGGACTCGGATGATAAGCAGAGCTGATAGGAATATGGAATTGTCCCTTCCTCATAATTTGGTGGGAATACAATAGCATTGCTTGAATGGGGAACAGGACTGAAGCACTGAAGGAACTTTGGGTTCCCTGACTGTCGGAGTTTCATCATAATGACCAGAGTTACAGTCAAGAGGAATAGAAATGAGATCAAAGTTAAGGCCAGCACTAGGTAGAATTGCAGCTCAGACTGATGCTCTGAATCAGTGGTTTGGTTACTTATTTCTGGAAGTGCCTCTTGGAAGTTTTCAGCAAAAACCAGATTGAGACTGACTGTAGCAGAGAGTGGGGGCTGCCCGTTATCCTTTACTAAGACCACTAGCTTCTGCTTCAGAGCATCTCTTTCCAAAAACGTCCGCAACGTCCTGATTTCACCAGTGTGGGCACCAATTGTGAAGAGCCCTGGCTCAGTGGCTTGCAGTAGATGATAGGAGAGCCACGCATTGTGCCCAGAGTCGGCATCCACAGCCACCACCTTCGTAACCAGATAGCCCACCTCTGCTGAGCGAGGCACCATCTCAAAGGAGGCTGAGCCCTCTGCTCCTTGAGAAGGATACAGAATTTGAGGACTTTGGTCATTTTGGTCCAGGATGAAGACCTTCAGTGTGGCATTGCTGCTGAGAGGTGGGGAGCCTCCATCTTCAGCCTTCACCTGTACCTGAAACTCTCTGAGTTGCTCATAGTCAAAAGACCGCTGAGAATAGAGCGTGCCAGTTTCTGAGTTAATGGAGAGGTAAGACGGGAGAGGTAGTTCCTCTATTTTGCTAGTGAGGATGGAGTACGTGATCCTAGCATTGCGGCCAAGATCGGGATCTACAGCTTTGATGCTAAAGATGGAGGAGCTAGCAGGATTGTTTTCTGGCACGTGGACAGTGTAAGAGGATTTCTCAAAGGCAGGGGCATTATCGTTGATATCTGAAATCTCTAGTGAGATGGTTTTCAGTGTAGAAAGAGGGGGTGAACCTTTGTCTGTGGCTGTGATTGTAAGATTGTATGCTGGGGTGCTCTCTCTGTCTAGGGGACCATCTGTAAGCAGCTTATAATAGTTATTAGAGGCAGATACTATTTTGAATGGAAAAGCGTTTTGTAAATGGCAATTAACCTCCCCATTATCCCCTGAATCTCTATCATTTATATTGATAAGGGCTACTAGTGTTCCTAATTCAGAATTTTCAGGAATTTCACTGGATGAGGAGGCAAGAATCACTTCTGGGGCATTATCATTCACATCTAATAGGTTTATTTCAACATTACAGTGAGCTACTAAACCACCTCCATCCCTTGCTTCCACCGTTATTGTATACTTCTCTGTTTCCTCAAAGTCTAGGTCTTCCCAAACTGATATAATTCCATGTTCTGGATCCAAATCAAATTTCCGATGAGCGTTATCAGCAATATTTCTAAAGCAATAGTTGATCTGTCTATTGGAACCTTCGTCTCTGTCTGTGGCTTTCACCTGTATAACAATAGATCCTTTTGATGCATTCTCTTTGAGGCTGACCATATAGAGTTCTTGACTGAAGATGGGTGAGTTGTCATTGGCATCGATGATCCTGATCCATATTTTGGCTGTTCCAGTTTTTGCTGGATGCCCTCCATCAACAGATGTAAGTGTTAAATTAATACTACTTTCACTTTCGCGGTCTAGCTGTTTCTTTAACACTAATTTTGGATATTGTTTTCTATTTTCCACCTGTCTAAATTCAAGAATGAAATTCTGATTAATGCTTAGATGATAATCCTGGAGCGAATTTGTCCCAATATCAGGATCTTCTGCTTGTTCAAGAAGAAATGTGGCTCCTGGTAAAGAGGATTCAATTATCTCTAGCTTGATATCACCATTTAAGAAATGTGGTGCATTATCATTAATATCCTGGATCTCTACTGTTATATAAAATATGGCCATAGGGTTTGCACACACTGCTTCAAAACTGATGGGGCAGAAAGCAGTTTCCCCACAGATTTCCTCTCTGTCAATCCTGTCATTTACATACAGATTCCCATTTTTGGCATTAATGGAGAAGTATTGCCTTTTGCCTAAAGAAAGGATATGCAGGTTGCGATTTCCTACTTCTGCAGGATTCAGTCTCAAATCCTTAGCAAGATTCCCCACAATGGAACCCTTTCCCATTTCCTCTGGAATTGAATAGCGAACGTGCTCCGAGACAGTCTGGCAGAGGAAAGACAATAAGAAGAGGATTCGTACTTGCCTTTTTACAGATCTGCTCTTAGCTTTGCTCCTGCCGTCCATCCCACTTGCTGTGAAAAATGCTTTGTGCGATCCAGTAAGCTGAGGAGTTTCAAATTCCCATTAGGACACCGAAAGACAGGCAGCATAGAGAGGGTCCTGGGTTTCTCCTGAGTTTATCTACATTGCAGTGGTTTTCTTTTCTCAGCCATGGTCTTTGCATATCCCTCAATCTGCTCTTTGACTCCTCTGCACTCAATGACTGGATAGTCAGAATGCAGGAAGCCCCATTAGATTTCCAATTCCTCTCTGAGAACTACGTTGGCCAACAGCGGCGCTCTGAGTCTCAGATGCAGAACTGCAAGAAGTGCCTGGATCTAGGTTTTTAAAAAGAAATAACCTGAAACCTCCTACAGATAATAATGCAATCTCTTTTAAATTGCAGATTTTTAGTTCTTGGTAGAAGAAATAAATCATATTTACATAACTGCCCAGAGTTGCTGGGAGTTGGGTGCCATATAAATTTAATTATTATTATTAATAATAACAACAATAATTGCAGTTAAAAATAACTATGTATTTATTGAAAACTGAAATTGAAAAGTACAGGCAAGGAAAGTTTAAAGCTGGGTCCTATATGGCGCAACACAGACTTACCCCTTTCAAAAGTTATTACTAAATTGCAGTTTTTAATATGATAGAAAGATATTGCGTGGAGAATAATTGTATTAACTGTATCTAATTAACATGATTTAATTTTTATAACAAGCAAATTTATATCTAATTGAGTTTTGCCCTGGCTCTGCCTCCTTTTTGAAATCTGCCCTGCAACCAGCCTTCCAAAGGCCATATGTGGAGCTCAGGTCAGAAATGCTGGCACACTTTGGATTGAAGAAATGGGGTTCTAATATTTAATTCTTCATAGGTCATGCTACGAAAGTCTCTTTGTTTCAACTTCAGAAAAAGGGTAACTGTGGTAGTATAAATACTATCTGAATTAGGAGAAATCTTGAGCAATCAGTCTTTTAATGTCCTGTTGCAGTTTTGTCAGCTACTAATGTAACATTCTTATGGGTGAATGTATTAAGTTCCTATATTTGTTTAGTTACAAGATGGTCAAGGAATGTGTGTATGAAAATCTGAATTTTCATTCTACACCCATCTCTTCAGCATTTAATTCCAAATTACATGAGTCAGTAGTATGATGTAGTAGCAAAAAAGGCAAATGCAATTTAGCTTCATGAAGAAGAATGGAATTTTAAATCATGAGAAGTAGCTGTTTAAATTTATTTTACATTAGTCAGACCCCATCATTGTAGTATCATTTGTGAGCACCCACATTAAGAAGGATTCAGACAAATTGAAAGCAGACTCAAAGAACTAAAAGAATAACCATGGAAATATAAATATGAAGCGATATCGAAGGGATTGGGTATGTTTAAGCTGGGGGAAATAATTATTTGTTTACTATCTTTTTTGTGACTCTTGGCAATCAAAATAATTATGAGATTGTTAATATAAGAAGTGAAAAAAGAGAAAAAAGAAAAAGAAGAGAAGAGAAAAGAAAAGAAGAGAAGAGAAGAGAAGAGAAGAGAAAGAAGAGAAAGAAGAGAAAGAAGAGAAAAAAGGGTACTTTTCAAGCACTCCAATGGTATAATAGAGGAAAAGGACAAATGCTTTCTCTCCCATTTCAGGATGTAGGACATACAATAATAGATTTAAGTTCTAAGAAGGCAGGTTCTAAATGTTACAAAGAATTTTCTGACACTCACAATGGTTTGACAAAGGAACTATCTGCCTACAGATGCAATCGACTCTCCTTTCTTGGATGTGCTCAGTGTAGATTGCAATCTCCATAGAATGCTTTAATTTGGACTCCTGTATTCAAGAGAGGACAGGAATGGTAGCCAAAATGGCCTGAATCTATGATTCTATGGCCTTGGACCTGGATCTTGACTAATTCTAAGTTTCTTTGATTCTATGATCATAAAACTTGTGTTATAGCCCATGACTATAGACCTATTAACTTTGTATGACCACTGCATTTTAAAATGGAATACCAATACTACCTATATTTAAAAAAGGGTTTTAATTTAACTGTGGTTTTTTAAAATCGGTCTATCATTCACACATCACAAATATAAAGCACTTCTCTAAATGGAGTGGTAAAGCCACTGGCCATATCCAGGTTACCAAAGTAACGGAATGGCACTTATAATGAAAAGCATCCAAAATGCAGAACTTGATGAGATCTTAGAATCTTCTCCTAATTAGATATATTAAAATAGGCGATATAGATTTCCGAAACTTTCTTATTAGAAAACTTTCTATATATAATGAAAGAAAGCCTAAGATAAATACAAAAGTACTCTATTATCTGGGGAAGATCTTTGTTCTAGCAAATATTTTGAGACCATAAAACACAAAACATATTTACTTATCTAAATTAAGTAAACACTTGGATTCAGAAATAGGTAGTCAAACCTTGAAGTAATATGTATCAGCATATTTCTGAAAGTATTATGAACCACCCCTCATCTAGTATATGTCCTTCAAAATTATAGCAGTAATTTATGCAAGAATATTTCAAATGCTACCATGAAATAATATGTTCAAACTGACGTAAAAACTCACTATCTACTTAAATAGAATAATAGTCTGATTAAAATCCTTAACTTCATGCAAATACTAATTACTTAGACAAAAGAAATGCAGAAATAAAATTAATATGACAATTTCTCTTATGTTAAAACACTATGGAAGTTCTTAAAAAAGGAAACTTACCTTGCTATTTTACTCAGTTGGACAATTCACATTAATTACTGCATTTTCTCAGAAAGGCATGTTAAATGGCTCAGTGAAATATTGCGAAGAAATATAATTTTAGGTGCCATAATGGTAAAATAGAATGGAATCTACTTTGGAATAAACATGTATAGGAGTGTGCTGTCTCTTAGGGGTGGAGTTATGGAGTTTGCAATGAAATCATATTTACCTTCCCATTATTCTCCACCTCAGGCTGTAATGTTTCTCCTCCATTGCCTCCAAGAACCATCTCAGATTTTTCACCACAAACCACATTCTCAGCAATATGAATGTTCGGTGCCAGGAAGGTAAATTCATTCTTTCTGGATTCTGAGGAGAGGCAAAGTTGGTAGGAATAAGGCAGCGTCCCATCTTGAAAATTGGGTGGAAATATGACCCCAGTCGTGGAATGGGAAACGGGGCCAAAACACGGTAGGAAGCTGGAACTTCCTGACTGCCTGAGTTTGATGGCAATGGCCAGAATCACTGACAAGAGGAATAAAAAGGACATCACAGCTAAGGCCAGCACCAAATAGAACTGCAGGTCAGACTGATCCTCTGAGCTGTTCGTCTGGGTTTTCATCTCCGGAAGGGCCTCCTGGAAGTTCTCAGCAAACACCAGGTTCAGAGTGACGGTGGCTGAGAGAGGTGGCGGCCCATTATCCTTCACCAGAACGATGAGTCTCTGCTTCACAGCATCCCTCTCCAGAAAGGTTCTCGCTGTCCTGATCTCACCCGTATGAGACCCAACAGTGAAGAGCGCCGGCTCTGTGGCTTGAATCAGGTGGTAGGAGAGCCAGGCGTTGTGTCCGGAATCAGCATCCACAGCCACCACCTTTGTTACCAGATAATCTGCCTCGGCTGAACGAGGAACCACCTCAAAGTGGGCAGAGTCTTTGGATTCTGGCAAAGGGGACAGGATTTGGGGGCTGTTATCATTCCGATCCAGGATAAACACCCTGACCGTGACATTGCTGCTGAGCGGGGGACTACCACCATCTTGGGCCTTCACCTGCATCTGGAATTCCCTGAACTGCTCATAGTCAAAGGATCTCTGGGCGTAGATGGTGCCAGTCTCAGAATGAATGGAGATACAGGAAGAGATGGGAAGTTCTTCAATGTTGCTGGTGAGGATGGAATATGTGATCCGTGAGTTCTGGTCCACATCTGGATCAAAGGCCTGAATCTGGAAGATGGAAGCACCAGAGGGATTGTTTTCTGGCACATAGATGCTGTAGGAAGCTTTCTCAAAAGCAGGGGCGTTGTCATTGATATCAGAGATTTGTAGTGAGATGGTTTTGTGGGTGCTCAGTGGAGGAGTTCCTTTGTCAGTGGCTGTGATTGTAATATTATACTGAGATGCTTTTTCCCTGTCCAGAGGTCTGTCTGTCAGGAGTGTGTAGTAATTATTAGATGATGGAAGAATCTTGAATGGCAAGCCATCTTCTAAATAACAAAATACCTTTCCATTATCACCAATGTCCTTGTCATTTGTTTTAATTAGAGCAATAACTGTTCCAGACTGAGAATCTTCCAGAATTGGACTAAAAACGGATGCGAACATCATTTCGGGCACATTATCATTCTCATCAAGGACTCTTATTTCTACTTTACAATGGGTCATTGATCCACCTCCATCTTTTGCTGCTACTGTCATCACATATTCTCTGGTTTCCTCAAAGTCCAACGATTCCACAAGAGAAATTATTCCACTGGTTGAATCCAGGCTGAATTTCTTATTTGCACTCAGTGGCATATTGCTGAAATAATACCTGATTTCTGCATATGAACCTTCATCTTTATCTGAAGCTTCAAGCTGCAGCACAAGGAACCCAACTGGTACATTTTCCCTCAGACTGACTGTGTAGATTTCTTGGGTGAATATAGGTGGATTATCATTGGCATCGGTGACATTGATCCGTATTTGGGCTGTTCCGGTTTTTCTGGGTTTCCCCCCATCCAGCACAGTAACTGTCAGCTGAAGGGTTGGTTCACTCTCGCGATCGAGTGGTTTCTGCAGTACTAAGTCTGCAAACCTATTTCCATCCGGACTCTCTTTCACATCCAAGGAAAAGTAAGGATTGGTGCTAAGATGGTAATTCTGTAAAGCGTTTGTGCCGATATCCGGATCTTTGGCATTCCCAAGAAGGAACCTGGTGCCTGGTTGGGTTGTTTCAATGATCTCCAACTGGATTATGCTACTGAGAAACTGTGGTGCATTATCATTAATGTCCTGTATCTCTATTTTTAGATGGTAAATGTCTAAAGGATTTTCAATAACCACTTCAAGATTAAGAATGCATAGTGGGGTTGTGTCACATATTTCTTCCCTATCTATCCTGTCATTCACATAGAGGTTTCCATTATCTGCACTGATTCTGAAATACTGCACCTTGTCCACAGAGATGGCATGCATTTTGCGACTTGCCAGTTCTCTGAGATTCAGTCCTAGGTCCTTTGCCAGATTCCCTACTATAGAACCTTTTGACAGCTCCTCGGGGACTGAATAATGAATCTGCTCTGAGACGGCCCAGCAGGAAACCGAGAAGAGTAAGAGAGATAGTACTTGCCTTCCGATTGCTCTGCCATTCTCTCCTTGCCCTCGCTGCATCTCCTCTACGATAAAGTAACTGCCTCAAATTCTCATCGGAATGAAGGAAATCTCGGCTAGTAAGAAACAGGTCCCTTTCTTCTTAATTTTTGGGACCTTCCCGTTTAGCAAGACTGCTTTGCACTTGTGATCTGCTGTTTTCCCTGTCTTTAACAAATGCCGAAATCATTCTTTGGGAAGCATCTGTACAGTAGCTCTGCTCCATTCTCCTTGGCGCCCACGTTGGCTAACACCGACACCCTGAGGCCAGAGGGGACATTGCAAGGGATTCTATTCAGCAAGTAAGAGAAAAGGGGCTTGGATGTGATCCTTTTTGGCGTGTTCAGAATAAATGCTGTGTTAAGCAACACAGTTTTGGAAGATGTCCCTTCTGTTTTTTGCTTTTTATTGTTATGATGCTGTAATTGTAATGTATCTCTTTCAATGTACTTTCATTCACGTTATGAGCTCTTAATATCATGATGTCAGTGTAATGTGATACCTGTCAACTTAGAATTAACTCCACTAGAATTGGCCTGAAGAAAGGAGTACAGAATTGAGAGTTTTCTGCATTTAACAACTCTAACATACTCTGTGACATACAGGCTAGATTCCAATAATGGCATGACAATGATATTATTATTATTATCTTGAATGAACTGGTACCTAAAAGGTATGTTCAATTTCTTACTGCAGATGGCAAAATCTCAGCATTGTTACCTTGCTGCTTTGATATTTACTTTCCCTATCATAAACACAGTCTGTTTTCCTGTATATCTAAGAATATAGCTATAATGTTTTTGCTCTCAGAGTTTAGTTTATCCTCGACCATATCATGGGACAATAAGGAAAATACTATATCTTCATTTTCTATTTTTGTTTTACACAGGTTGTAGTTTTAATAACAAGAGGAAGATAGAGAATGAGGAGCATGAGTGAAAGATAGAAGATGTCTTCTATTCACACTAAGAAATACTGGTTTATTTTAAGCATTAGGAAAATGTTCTTAGCAGTAGTCTAACTTTCCCAATAGTCTGTATATTTGCCTATGACAGTTGCTGACACATTTGGAAAGGCAATTTAAATCATATAATCGTACTCCTGATCACAATGGCATGCAATAAAAAAATAAATAATAAATAATAAAAAAATTCAATTAATTTTTTTAAAAAAAATTGGAACATGGTATTCATTAATGAAACCACCCAGCATTTGAAAATATAATTGTTATAGAGACTCTTTTACATCCTTTCACTCCTCTAATACTTCTGAAAGTGTTTTTCCCACTTCTATTATATCATTTTCTATTTTATATAATGTAATTAGCATGCATAATCAGTATGCTAGCAAAGCCTTCTTTCGTAAGTAGTTCTCCTTTCATGAATGTTATTGTTCTGGTCATTATTATTATTGTGAATACTTTTACACATTTATATTTGTATAAAAAAAAGCTTTCTGTCAACGGTTAACATCATGAATGAGTATGGCATTAGTATGCATTACGTATTATTTTACTTCAAATGAGGACATTTCTGGAGTCATTTTAAAGCTACCAAGAAGTGTTTTTGAGACCTGCATATGTGCCTAACTCAAAGCTGATTCATTTCATTTATATAAAATATATAAATTGATATATTTTTCTAGCACTGCTGTCTTTGGCATGTGTGAGATCCTAAACTATACTTTACTGTCCTTTCTTTTGCATGGAATCTAAATTTCTGGCCTTTGAAATCCATAAAATGGCACTGTTGTTTGACTGAGCTCCTCTCTTTATATCAAGCAGCATAAGTAGGATCTGACACAAAGACCTTTTCACTGGTAAAAAAACTTGCTAGCTTTCATGTATCCCAAAATTGTCCTCCATATTTTAAATGCAGAAGTCTACAGCTGCAACAAGCATAAAACAAGACGTAGTTGCAAATGTCACGTTGCAATTCATATTTTGTTGCTCTATGTGAGAACCTGAGGTCAGGGGTGGATTCCACCATTTTCTTGCCAGGGCTAATGACAGTGTTATAAGGTGACAGTGGTTCTCCTTTTCTTATGATCTGTTGCTTAAGGGCAATGAAATCATGAGGAAGTGAGCCTTACTGACTTTCTTTTACTTTTAGACTTCCAAATTGTAAGCTACTTTGATAGCTTCATCAGAAAGTGTGGAATATGTTGGGAAGAAAGGAAAGCAGTGAACTTCTTTTAAAAGCCCACACTGTTTTTCATTATCTTATCTCTCTCAAGAGTAAGGCATATACACTTGGTATGGCAGCTCATTTTTACGTCTGTTAATTTGCATGAAAATTTCTCCTCTCCTTGGCAAATTAGATTAGTTTATAATTCAAACTTAGTTTATTTTATTAAAGTAAATATATAGAAAGCAGAATTGATTTTAGACAAATTACAGTCACAACAGCAAACAAAATGGGATTTCATATTATTAGCTTGTTCTTGTAAAAATTTTCAATACTAAATATTGGTGTTCATTATTGGGACATTTCATATGTATCAAATAAGGTGAACCATTGGGAATGCTTGAAATACTCTCCAACAATTACTGTTACAAGATATGCTATTGAAGAAGCATTAAAAAGTCATCCTTCATTATTTACATTTGGAGGTTATTGCTGCTTAACGTAATATCATTCAAAATATTTAAATATGGTTAAAAGGTAACCCTTTCCTTTTCTTTCACCAGAAAGAAAGATCTATGAAAAAACCATGAATTATTATTGATTTCAATCAGAAAACACCTATCTTTCTTAAAATAAAAGGAAACAATGAGTAAATAACCGATAACTGCACCATACAATACAGTAAAGATCTTCCTTTTATACAGAAATAATAGGATCTGGAAGTTGTGATTGAATCTTTTAACATTTTCATTAACAAAGAGATATAAGCTGTAAAGTTGGTACTCTTCAAAAGAAAACTCACCAAATTAGTTTTATCCATCTCAGAATTTATGATATTGGCTCCAGTAGTTGACAGGAGTGCATCAGAGTTTTGGTTGGATAAAATATATTCGGCACTTTGACCTTTGGGAGTTGGAAAAGTAATTTCATGAATCTTGGACTCGGATGATAAGCAGAGCTGATAGGAATATGGAATTGTCCCTTCCTCATAATTTGGTGGGAATACAATAGCATTGCTTGAATGGGGAACAGGACTGAAGCACTGAAGGAACTTTGGGTTCCCTGACTGTCGGAGTTTCATCATAATGACCAGAGTTACAGTCAAGAGGAATAGAAATGAGATCAAAGTTAAGGCCAGCACTAGGTAGAATTGCAGCTCAGACTGATGCTCTGAATCAGTGGTTTGGTTACTTATTTCTGGAAGTGCCTCTTGGAAGTTTTCAGCAAAAACCAGATTGAGACTGACTGTAGCAGAGAGTGGGGGCTGCCCGTTATCCTTTACTAAGACCACTAGCTTCTGCTTCAGAGCATCTCTTTCCAAAAACGTCCGCAACGTCCTGATTTCACCAGTGTGGGCAGCAATTGTGAAGAGCCCTGGCTCAGTGGCTTGCAGTAGATGATAGGAGAGCCACGCATTGTGCCCAGAGTCGGCGTCCACAGCCACCACCTTCGTAACCAGATAGTCCACCTCTGCTGAGCGAGGCACCATCTCAAAGGAGGCTGAGCCCTCTGCTCCTTGAGAAGGATACAGAATTTGAGGACTTTGGTCATTTTGGTCCAGGATGAAGACCTTCAGTGTGGCATTGCTGCTGAGAGGTGGGGAGCCTCCATCTTCAGCCTTCACCTGTACCTGAAACTCTCTGAGTTGCTCATAGTCAAAAGACCGCTGAGAATAGAGCGTGCCAGTTTCTGAGTTAATGGAAAGGTAAGACGGAAGAGGTAGTTCCTCTATTTTGCTAGTGAGGATGGAGTACGTGATCCTAGCATTACGGCCAAGATCGGGGTCTACAGCTTTGATGCTAAAGATGGAGGAGCTAGCAGGATTGTTCTCTGGCACATAGACAGTGTAAGAGGATTTCTCAAAGGCAGGGGCATTA